>NW_008590317.1:0-7697 GCF_000691845.1 Merops nubicus | reverse complement strand
GGGATGTGGAAGGGGAAGGGGACGTGGAAGGGGAAGGGGAAGGGGAAAAGGAAAGGTCTCCTTTGGGAAGAGTGATTGCAAAATGGAGGCTGATGCCAAAGCCATTCAGATAGCTTTTTTTTTTACGTTTCTTTTCGATGGTCCTCGCAGCACTGCAGCAGTGTCCCCTGACTGATCCCTCAGCTGTGCTGCCTGGGCAGCCTCAGGCTGGAGCTGGTCTGTGCTGCTCAAGCCAGGAGTACTGAGCACAGGGCTGCTCCAGTTGGACACGTGCAGAGAGCGTGGTGCACAAAGTATGTGTCTGACTATGAGTGGTGTAAGGAATTAATACCTTTTAATCAAATTGTCCTTTGTGATATTAGCTGCCTCTTTGGTGACCACTACAAATTCTACTTGAACCTGTTGTCACAGGCTCCATTCAAAGGACACATCTAACCTTTGAGTTCATGTTACAGAGGGCCCTTAAAAACAATTCTCTTTTTCCCTAACAGAAAGGTCTGGCAATTTAGCCTCAAAACAAACAAGTTAAACACATTGCAAACTAAAGCCCTGTTCTTTGCACTCCCATTACAGCAGCAGGCCAGCCAACATCATGCGTAAACAGGCAGATTGGGTAATTCCCTTATACTGTAAACAGGATATGTTGGGTCGTACAGCAGCATGGCACCTCTGCTCTTGAATCAACCCAATTCAGCAGCCCAGAACTGGGGCGGGGGGCCAGCGGCGTAGGCCCATTGAGAGTAAACAGGTGGGATTAGACCTAGTTTAATCCCTTACGTGGGGCTAAATTGGTGGCCAGGTTTATAGCAGTGCATGCACAAGCACATGTGAACAACCGCCCAATGAGGGATGGACTTGCCCGAGTTCCCTCGGTGCCTGTGCATGGCTGCTGGGCTCAGGAAGGGCTTCCGTGCCAGGGGGCTGCTCTGCAATGGAGTGCTCTGCGTGCCGCCTGTCTCCCCGGCCTGGGCTGATGCATCGCACACCCCTCTCCTGGCCTCCTGTCGGTGGGGCGAGGTGAGCCACAAAGTTCTGGGGTCTCTTCCTGCTAGAGACTTGGACATGCCCCATACGTAGTAGCGTGTGTTGAACTGGAGCTGTTTTGTGGCAGAAAAGGTGAAGAAAAGTTCTGTGGGCAACCACCCATCAGGACAGCCTGGGCCTGAGCTCCTGTTTCCCCTTGCAGTTGTCAGGCTTCTGACAAGCTCTGGGGATCTGAGCACCTTTGAGAATGAAAGCGCCCTTATCACACCCCTCTGACCCAGGATGCACTTCTGGCCCTCTGGGCTTCACAAGCATTTTTCTTCCTTCCCAAGTACTTTTCTAAAAAAAAAAAACCAAACAAACCTGAGTCCAGATGTATATAAAAGCATACAGCAACAGGTAGAAAATTGAAAGAAAATCCAAAGTGTGCTTACCTATGTAGGTGCACATGTATTGCAAAAACAGTTTCTATCCTCAACATGAAGATTTACATCAGTTTATATCTTCACCAGATCTTGCACTGACAGCTGCTGCAAGTGAATCATAGAATCATTTAAGTTGAAAAAGACGTTTAAGACCATCAAGTCCAACCATTAACCCAGCATTGGCAAGTCCACTGCTAAACCATGTCCTTCAGCACCACATTTACATGCCTTTTAAATATCTCCCAGGATGGGGACTCTATCACTTCCTTAGGCAGCCTGTTCCAGGACTTGACAACCCTTTCAGTGAATAAATTTTTCCTAATATCCAACCTAAACCTCTCCTGGTGCTACTTGAGGCTTTTCACTCTTGTCCTGTTGCTTGTTACTTGGGAGAAGAGACTGACCCCCCGACTTGCTACAACAGCACATCTCACTGTTACAGGTCTCATGTTTTTCCCTTGTGATGATGTCTCCTAGGGACTTGGAGCTAGTTTCTACTTGAACAGTGAAGATCCAAAATACCCAACTGTCAATGATTTCCAGATCATCTCTCTCTTTTGACTTCACCTCTTTGCTTGGAGGCATCTGTGCAGCATGTAATGAAGCCATGCAAGGTACCATTCCATAAACCCAGTGCTGGTTGTAGCAATCAGAGGAAACTTTGTGATTTAAATCTGGCATATGTTTCTATGTTTAATGCTGTTTAATGTGCACACACATTTTTAGCCATATTTTTCCAATTACCTTCTTACAGCATATCACATTCAAATGGGACTCTGAGTCTCTACTGTTGGTAGCTAAAAGCACATGGCCTTTTTGCACGCACTTGCGATATATTGAAATATTTTAGCTATAACAAAGCCACGTTGTTGATAATTTTCTTTTGCAAAGGAGGATTTAGAGACCTGGCTGTTTAGGAAAAGAGGAACTTCCACGTAGCTCCAGACTCAAAACCATAATATTTCCTTTGCTGTGTATTGAGTGTTTTCTGCTGGATGGCACAGTGGTCTGCCTCAGTGTTGATGGATACCTTTACCTCTGCTTGACTGAGGCACAGCTGACAGCACAAGCCAAGATGTGGAGCACACTTTCCGGAGGAGACAGAGTGCCACCTACTACCACCTCATTTGAAATTCATGGCAAAGTGCAAGTCACCTGAATAGACTTGGAGTGCCAGACTTTTGCTAGGATAGAGCAGTGCTCTTGTTTCTGGAGTCACTTAAGCAATGCTGAGTTCTTTAGACATTACCTGATGGAGGTGCCTATCCCTACCTGAGCACCTGCAGAAGATGGCAAAGCAGTGGCTCACAGTTGCTGATGGAAGTATCTGTTATCAGTGGGTGAAGATATGTCCTTTTCCAGATCCATTATTTTCCCTTTCTTCCCTTCCTTCTTTCTTCTTGCCCAGCAGAAGCCTGAGTTGTGGAGTCTGCCTTCACCTCAGTATAAATTACACTCTATGTATTTGATTCTCCTTTTTTACCCGTCTCTAGACTCAATTTCATTCACTCAGTGTAGAGGTACAGTGTATAGGACACATACACACGACCTCACCCATCCTAGCCCAATCTGTCAGCCAAGCAGCATTTGAACGTTAAGTGCCTGCTTTTCTTTGAACCTGAGAAATGTCTATATGTTCAAAATAGCTGTGCCTCTCAGAGGGAGAAGCATTTTTCTAATTAATTTCAGTTCTATACCTTTCAAATTCACTCAGAGAAAGAATTTATGCCTCTTAAAACCAGACTTTTCAGACCACCCTCATCCTCCCGTTGTGGAGGATGCCAAGCTGCCAGGAGCATACTGGTGAGTGCTGCTGCTATGGAGGAAGGGCCTTAGAAGCATTTGGCAGTGTGATCTCTAGAGGAACCTCGTGACAATAGCTTCCACTTTTAATTTTTGTTACCTTAAAGGGTTCTTTCCCTGCCAGTCCTTAGAAATATGTCAGCTTGCTCAGGGCCAGATACTACACCATGCTGGTGGGGTGGGGAGGAGCGGATAGAAAGGCACTAAAATCTCTCTTCCCCCCAAAAAAAAGATGGTCTGAGCTGTGGCCTGATGTCCCCTTGGTTTTGACTCAAGGACCATGCCTGGGCACACCTTGCCTGGCCACTCTCTTGCTATACCTCATGGAGAAAATTACTAAAGTGTGGTTTCTTGTACAGCAGACACAAGGAACACTCTTTTCTGCTGATGCTTTCATACTCTGGTTGGAGCTGAGACACTCTTCTCATACCCTGGGTAGCTGTAAAGAGATCTTCCGAGCAGGCACGAGCAGACACGGAGCCAGCACCAGAACTGGGAAATAACACTGCCTGCAGCAGCCCTTGCAGCCCATGGCTCTGCCAGCAGTGCTCAGCTTCACAGAGTCTTCTTTCCCAGCCTCCAGCCCCCCAAAAATTTCGGGGATGTTCCAGCCTTTCACATCCCTGAAACAGAGGGCCATGTGTCAGGCTCAGGTTAAAATCCCATTTTCCACAGTATTAGAGCTCCAGGAGTGTCGTTCTGATGGTCAATGCAAGCTGCTCAGCCCATGCCATGTTTGTCTGCAAGGAAGTGGGATGTTTATGTTTATTCAAATTCATACTGATGGATTACACTTTTGTTCCATTTAGCAGCTGTTTGGACCATTTTATACCACAAAAGGAGATTAAGATCCAAAGTACTGCAGGGCTGTGTTATGAATAACAGCCATTTAATAGCAGTAACAATGAATAACAATTTGAAGTATGGCTTTTAGCTATTCTTATGTCTAAGGCTAGTTTGCTTTTCATATATATAAACACACACACACATACACACATAGATAGATAGATAGACAGACAGACAGATAGATAGATAGATGAAATAAAGGAATATACCTAAGGGCAAAATGATGTTTTAAATTTCTTCACCAGAAGAGTTGTCAAGGGCTGGCACAGGCTGCCCAGAGAAGTGGTGGAGTCCACATATGTGGAGAGATTTAAAAGACATACAGATGTGGTGCTGAGGGACATGGTTTAGTGGTGGACTTGGCAGTGATGGGTTAACAGTTGGACTTGGTCTTAAGGGTCCCTTCCAACCAAAATGATTTTATATTTCTATGATTCTATTTCAGATCACCGTCCCCAACTATTCTAGATTCCTCAGCCTAGTCACTCATTATGGAAAATAATGTTTAAGAAGCATTGTAATGTGTCTTGCGAATCTGCAGGTAGAGCTGAGCTCAGGACTCCCACCTAGAAGCCGTGCAGAGGTGGCCTGCAGCCTCTTAAATACTGTGTCCCACCACTCACAGAATTAGCTGCTTGTGCACGGGATGCTGGCAATAACAATGCTTGCAGAAGACAGCAAACCTTTAACTAGCAGCAGCAAGGACACTTCTCTCCATTGGAATTGCTGCAGCAATAACAAATTATTTCTCTCTCTGCTCATCTCTCAGGGCTGCACCCAGGCAGATGTGCTGCATAGCCTGAGGGAGATGCTGCTTCGGCTTCTGCTCTCCTTGCTTGGATCTGGTGCCTAAAGCCAGGGTCTGCCTTGGGAAAGGGACCTGGGCCAAGGTTTATCTCATCCAGCTCGATGTGTAAATAGTGAAAGACACATGTTTGAGGACTGCAGGCACAGAATGGCCTATTTATTTATGTCTATGCAAATCTATACCGTGCTTATGATTAAGGTGACTTCCCAGGGCAGATACGTGTGTATGACGTACCTCACCTGGCCAAGCATTTAGGGCCTGAGTGGAGACAGTTTTCATAAAACAAAAAAAGCAAACAAAAAAAAAAACACACAAAACCCACCAAAAACCTGCTGCTGACAAGTAATAGCTATAAAGTCTGGTTCCTTGTCATTATTTGCTAGACAATGAAGAAGATAATAGCTGAAAACGTGGCTTTAAATGTGAGGCACCCTTTAATTTTGTACAAATATTCTAAAATTAGGCCATATAGAGAACACTAAACCTTATGACTATTACATTTTAAATGACTGGTTAAATCCAAAGAAAAAATCCTGGGTTCTTATCCTGTCTGACAGGTGGCTTACTTCTGATCCCACCTCTTAATCTTCGAAGTCATGTTTTCTTTCAAACTCAGTTATTCTGTTTTAAAAGGAGATTGGATTATGTAGGACAACATATTGTGAAGCATAGAGCACACTGCTGGCAAAGAAAATATTTTTTAAAAAAAGAGATTCAGGATCAACCTGTAGACCTGGTGGCACTGCAAGACACAGCCATCTCAGAGGTTGGCGAGGTTGTGGTTAGATGTTTTCTATTTATTTACAATATTTACTATGCATGGAGTTGTGCACGAGGAATGAGCTACGAGAGGATCTGGATCTGTTGATAAGACTCCAAACATACCTCTTGCTGTTTTCTCTGCAGTGGTGTCGCTGTCAAGACATGTTGGACATTGGACGCTGAGTGAACGGACTGCGAGTGCTGCTGGAGTGGACTGGCCTGCGGCACGGTAACAAATGAAAACAGTGGTTGGGTGGGAACCTCCTGGAAAGCACAGTGCCAACCATATAGAGAGAGGTCCTGGGGTTCAAGCTGCGGCTCTGCCCCTTACATGGCCCTTTACCCAATGGTATTGTATGGGTAGCATTGCTCCTCGCACGCACAGGGCAGCTCAGCCATCTGAAGGGGCTGATGTTGTGTGACCTTTCCCTTGTGCCAGTGGGTGCTCACCATTTCATGGCATTGTAGGAAAATGTGGCCTCCATTTCACAGGGTTAATTAGCAATCAATAGGAAATTATTTTGATGAGATTGCTTCTGTGGGCTTCTTCCTCCTCGATGTGAAGTTACACTGAACCCCCTCCTGGTCCCTGCTCCTCCCTGTTGACAGAAAGTCCTGCTGCAAAAGAGCACACACTGCAGAGGTACAGCCAATGTAACTTCTGGGAGAGGAGCAGCTGTAGGAAAACGATTTTGGTGGTCATGTAATATGGTTGTCAGCCCACCTCCAGCAGCAGCTCTGATGATAGCAATTGCAGTGCCACGCTTTGCCCTTACCAGGACAAAAAGCCCTGGCAGGAACAACTGGAAGCAGATGCTTTCAGGCTCAGTCTTCCAAAATCCAAGGATATCTGTTTGCAGACACAGAAAGAGGTGTGCTAACAGTTCACCAGCCTTTTTGTCTAGTGTAAGGTAAGCATGAATCAAAAAAAACACTTGCTGCCCAAGTTTTACAGATTTATTTCTCCCCCTGCTCCTCATTTAGCAAACCAAGACTGTTAAAACTCAGGAAAACATTTCGTGAGGCTCTTGTTGGGCAATGATTGAGCTGGTGTTGCTCTGGAATAAAAATTATAGGTGAGGGAGGTCAGAAATGGCCTAGGAAGGGTACAGCTGTTTCGCCATCTAGTCTTGTGAGTTACAAGTTATTCAGCCTTGCCAAAGCAGAGGGGCTGGGGGAGATTAACTGTAGTCGTTGTCAGCAGTCATCTAGTTATTAATGTTCCTCAGTGTATTGCTGAGAGACCAGTGGAAGGTTTTGCAGTGAACACTGTACTGAACTACAGTATCCATAGCACTACACAAACAGTGAGTTCTTTTTGACAGTAAAAGCAAAATCTGTAGAAACAAGAGTCTGCTCTTTTTAACTCTGGACACCAAAATAATGAGGACTTCTGTTTTACTTACTTGCTTTTATTATAGGTGACGATATTCTGCATAACAAGAAACGTGCTCAGAGGAATGACACATATTTTCAGATATGGATGAATGATTTGGATATATCTCATGCTTCCTCTCATCTCCTTGGTCTCCTCCAGGCTCATAGCTCAATAGCTCTGGCCTGCCTGAAGAACTCACAAAGGCACCAATCTCCTTGACAGACCTCTCAGTGTGTCAACACCCTGCATTTCCAGTAATTTCACTGTATGCGACAGGATCACTTACTTCTGATGACCTGAAAACCCATGCCCTTCCTCACATGCCCAGTCCTACCCCACAACCAACCCAGCCTCTCCCCTTGTGGTCCCATTAAACTGACAACTCTGTGAATATCCTTTTGTTTCTTTCTCTAAGCAAACTTAACCTTTTTCCTTTTTTTAATTCTTTTTTTTTTCTTTCTTGCAAACTGTACATGGAGTAACATTTCTGTGACAGTCACAGGAAGATTGTTATGTCCCATCCCCCAAAAGATCTGTTTTGACATTCTCTACACATCAGGCTTTTTACAACAGAAAGGGTGTGAAATACTTCAGTGGACTTTTTATAAATTATGTATTAGAATAGGCAGCACACCATCTATTAAGTGAGATTTATCAGTGTGAGACTTTTTTCATAGAATCATAGAATCCT
>NW_008590316.1:83435-89924 GCF_000691845.1 Merops nubicus | reverse complement strand
ACCCCCCCTTCCCTTTCACATAACACTTACCATCAGTCTTCACATCCTACTTCAAAATTGTGGTGCCGAAGGAAATTGGTGTCTTGGACAAAATTGTTATTCACATTAGTCTCTGCTAAATACATCCACTTCTTATTTAGCTGGGATCTATAGAATTCACTCATGAATAGGCTATTTCCTTTCAAAATTATGTAAATGCAGTCATCCCAGACAAACCTACTTTATAGTAGAGTACGGATGCATATCTAGTAATTCATTCCATGGTCACAGAATATTTAGAATATTGTATTCTCATACATTATTTATTGATTTATTAATTTAATTTTATTACAGTGAGAGGACATGGTCCATGGGAGTTTTGCTCTATACATTAATAATGAAAACAATTAAGATTCATTTTGCTTGAATGAATCTCATGTTATTGAATCAAGGATTTTTTTTTTTCAACTGAAGTTGAAGGAGAGAACTTGGGCATCAGTTGTTTTTTTTTTAACTGCTGCTACTGAAAAAATACTTTTTTTTCTTATGAATACTTGCCACGTAAATGCAGATGACTAATAAAGCAGTCTTCAAATTTGCTATTTATCTTTCATTTAAATTTTGATATGTGTAGGAGTAAAACCAGAAAATATACGAGGAACAGAATTTGTAAAATAGACAATGGCTACTCATGCCCAGAGATTCTTTTCTTGACTGTAAGGGCAAAAGACTATGTGGTGCAAAGAGATATTTCCCTCTTATTAAAGCTATGGTACTAACATGCATTAATAAACAAATGAGGCAGAAAATTGTGTAATCTTTTGACTGAGCTGGTGTTATACAAACTGATTAATAAACCCACTGCAAAATGTGGCACAGGAGTCAAAGCAACAGATATATCAGCTGCACAGTGTTGAAGAGTGAAATGCCTTTAAAGTTCTCGGCAGCCTCAGGGCCACCCTTTTCCTCTTTTCAGTTCCATGTCACTGAAGTGCATATCAGTTCTGATTTACAATCCTTTTATTTTCTTGTTCCTAGTCTTCTCGGTTCCTAATCCCCTATGCTAAAGGATTAGACATATTTTTCAGGAGATTATTATTTAACATTTCTTTGACATGGCTTATGATCATTGCTTCTGGTTCTACTTTTCACTGAAGTAACAAATCACACTCTGTTTCTGTGTGATTCTGTATCATTAAAGAGTACCAAATCTGTGATTCAAAATCTGTGACAAAGGAGACACATTTAAGAGTCAGATACTCCAGATATGATCTATTGTTCCATACCTGGAACTGCTATATGCTTAATATAATATTAACCTTTAGGTCTATAGGTGCTGAAGATCATGAAGTGCATTTCGCTACTGACTATGTATAACTTTGCTGAGGAGTCAGTTTTAAAGATGTTCCCTTTAACATACTTTTGTATAGTTAAATTATCTGTTCCTGAACTTTCTAAAACTGATTTTTAAAATAAGTGTGTACTTTCAACCATTATAAATAAGTATGAGAGAATTCCATGTAATAAGAGTTTTGTTCTATTTTTACATGGCAACAGTTTTTATTACAAACTCTTTGATTTTTGCTTCCAAAAATACACAAGATAAAGACATTCTCTTATAGGACAATCATGTTGATTTTAGTGAATCAGATGATTCTTAAGTATTATTACATAGGTTTAAAGCTAAAGGATTTCCCATATCCAGGGCATTATCAACTGTACATCATTCCTTGTAAATGTTTTGCTTATATGTATATATGAAGTCCACCAAGATTTGATATTTTACAATGTTCTCCCCAGACAATTCACTGCTTCATTGATTTTACACTAAAGAATTTTCCTAGGAACATGATTTTCAAGAATCTAGAAAGTACTCATACACCCTGTGTATGGATAGTATATATATATTCTGTATAGTGCATCCAACCACAGCTAAGCAAGACGTGTTGGAATCCCTTTGTAGTCAATGGAAAGAACTACATGTTTTTAAAGTGGGCTTCCTCTCATCAAATATGTGGAGATGTTCTTTGTGATGACACAAATGGAACCTAGAAACGTCTGGTTTTAAGATAATAGAAAGACACTGAGGTGATGCAGCATGTCCAAAAGCAGGCAAATGTCCTGGTTTCAGGTAGAACAGAACTAATTCTGTTCTATGATTTTACTTTTCAGCTAAAGCTCTTCTAATTAACTTCACTTTCTGAAGTCATCAGCAGATTCTCTCAGTCTGGTTCTAGCAGTGATAATGTTCCACGTTTAGAGTTACCACCAAGGATTGGTGTGCAGACAAAGGTCACTGATAAAGCTTCTGTAACACAAGGATGGAGGCAGAAAGTAAAAGCTGCACTTGCAGGGAGGAGCAGACAAGATAAGTGACCCTAAATTCACCAGTGGGTTATTCCATCCCATATCTCTCATATTTGGTATAAAAGCTGAAGTATCATGAAGGTCAAGCCCTTCTTCCTCTCTTTTGCTTCTTCTTCAATGGCCACCATCCAAGGAGGACTCCACCCCTTCTGCCTTTGATCCCCAGCTGTGTGTTCCTGAACCAGCTCCTGTACCCAGTTGCCATCTGCTGCTGAGTCCAGCCTGGGACCTTTCCCCAGGGCCAGCACCACAGCATCAGGGGTGATGGTGACACATTGCCATGGGGGAAAGGCGAGCTGGATTCACTACTGGGTTTGTATATATTTGTATACATTCCATTTTATTATTATTAGTAGTAGTGGTAGTATTAAAGCTGTTTTATTTTTCTAATTGATTAGTCTCTCTTCCTTATTCCCTTTCTCTTCCCCTGTGTGGGGAGGGGGGTTAACAGTGAGCATCTTTTACAGGCCTGGGACCCTAAACCATGACAGTAATGAAGCTGATTGAGGGTCTTCTTCTAGAAAACAAGTCACATGAGGAGCTGCTGAGGGCACTGGGGTTGTTTAGACTGGAGAAAAGGAGGCTTAGGGGAGTCCTTACTACTCCCTACACCTACCTGAAAGGAAGTTGTAAGCAGGTGGGGATCAGTCTGTTCTCCCATGTAACAAGCAATGAGACAAGGAGAAATGGCCTCAAGTTGCTCCAGACCACGCTTAGATTAGATATCAGGAAGAATTTCTTCACCAAAAGGGTTATTAAGCACTGGAATGGGTTTCTCAGGGAAGTGATGGAGTCACAATCCGTGGAAGTATTTAAAAGATGTGTAGGCGTGGCAGTTAGGGACATGGTTTAGTGGTGGACATGGCAGTGCTAGGTTAATGGTTGTACTCAGTGATCTTGAAGGTCTTTTCCAACCAAAATGACTCGATGATATCATGAAAGGCAAATGTAAGGTCCTGCACCTGGAGCAACATAACCAGAAAGACCAGTACAGGGTAGGATCTGCATGGCTGGTGAGCAGCCTTGCTGAAAAGGACCTGGGAGTTCTGTTGGACAACCAGCTGAATGTGAGTCAGCAGTGTGCTGCTGCAGCAACAATGGCAAATCAGTTAAATATAAAGGGCTCTGAAGTCTAATCAATGAGAGAAAAACAAACAAAAAACCACATCAATTTACTCAGACCTTTTATTTGATTGTGTCGTGGTTTAGACCCAGCCAGGAGCAGCAGAGCTCCACGTGGCTGCTCCCTTACCCTGCCCTCGCACCCGCCAGTGGGATGGGAGGGAGAATAAAGAGAAAAAGCAAAACCCTGTGGGCTGAGGTAGGAAGACTTTAACAGAACAATCAAAAGGAGAAACAGCAATGAAACAGTAGATAAAGCAAGTGATAAAAACTTCACCCTCCCAGCATCTCTGCATCAATGGCACTGCACTAGAGACCACTTGCGCTGCCCAGCCTGTCCCCTGCACTTACACAGCGGGCATGACACCAGCAGGGTATCAAATATCCCACTGGCTGTTCATTTGCTTATCCTGGCTGTGGCCCCCGCCCAGCTCTGGTGGATACTAACCCTATCCAGGACAGTGTATGTGTGTAAGGTAGTAAAGAATAACATGAACTAAGTTAACTCAGAAGTTAGAGAAAATATGGAGTGAGATGTAACTGAATAGGCTGAAGATCTTTTCAAAGATATTGGACAGCTGTAACACTTGAAACAAGTCACCATGTAAAATATAACATGGTTTCATTTAGTTTGCTTCAGCTACGTATACACAGAAAGAGCTCTTTAACAAATTTATACAGGATTTCTGTAGCAAGTGCTTGCTAGATTAGTATATCTAATTGTCTTTCTGAAGTGATAACTTCATGGGAAAAAAAAAGCTTTCTGAGATAATCAGATTGATTAAATCAAACTGTGAATGGATTTAATCTTGAGAGGAGGCACAGTATTTTGGAGAAGTCAGAGTGTACAGATAGTGACCTATTCATTCTACTGTATAAAAAGTGTCAGAATTTCATACTGAGCAACCAAACAAAAGAAATACAGAAAGAGCAATTCATGGTGGGGGGGAATTTATTCAATATGAATAAAGTTTCCTGTACATTTAGCTTCATAATTTCATGCTTGAGATGCAGTACATCATGGATAACGAAAGGTAAAATGAAACTGGCTCTGAGTGAAATGGAAAATCATTTGGACATAAACTGTAGCTCCTTTTTTTCTTTTTTCTTTTTTTTCTAAATAATAAAGAGCAATCAAAATCAGAAATATGCTTAATGGTGCAAAAATAATTTGAATGCCACCAAAGATAATACACAGTTAACTCTCAGCTTGTCCACTTTATTTCTGACTCAATTTATCTAGCAGACTTCACAAACTGTATCTTATATCTAAGTTTTCTAATAAATATGAATGTACATATAGTTTAATGTGATAAAGGTGATGAGGCTCATCTTGGTAATATCTATCAGTAAAGTAAGTGGTATAATTTTAATATATGGAAATATATATTATATAGCAGTAGGTTATACATCTTAATAAAAATTCCTATTCTAGTAATGCTCCGTGAAGGAACAGAGGTCTAGTGAGATTGGTGTTGCCCACCATCAGAAAACAAAAGATCAACTACCAAAAACATTGTTTACAATCAATATATTACTCATTAATTATCTATCTAGATTTGTAGGAGTGGACTTAAACTACAACTGTGATAGAATATGTTAATGAATATTTAATCTCCTCGTTGAGCTGTCTATATTGACTTTCTTTTGACATCAAAAATGGCCATGATATTAGGTCAATGACTGTCTCTTTTCAAAAAGTCTAACCTCTAGACCTAAATGATATTAAGATATTAACAACTATCAGTAATAAATGCATTGCAAAGTAAAACTTGAACTCACATAGACTCACATGTTCAATATGAGAAAAAAAAAAAAAACAGAATATTCCCATAGAATGGCACTGATTGGATAAAAGAAGTCCTGATGGGCATTATCTGGAGAAGAAAAAGGCTTTGGGATGAAAACATAGGAAAATTTCTCAGCTTCCCATATATTTAGGCATCATCATGTTACAAAATGGTAATTTTTTTTAATTTTTGATATTTTTGAACAGTTGGACAATATTTTGCAATACAGTTTTTTATACACAATAAATATTCTGGAATATTTAGGATATTCAGGAAAAACACCTCAGATTGCAAACTCAAAGCTAAAGTTCTGATTAGACTGTTAAGACTAGTCCTAGATATCTTGAAGTAAAGTAAAATCAAGAAAATAAGACTAAAAAATAATAGATTTCTCTGGTGAAATGCAAGACTAAATCTTAGCAAAATTTACTTGATATATTATTCCTGAAAATGTATTAATCAGATTGATCTGTAAATCCCAATGAATCATGTGCAGGAAGAAAATTACCAATGTATTATACACAGTACCTAAGCATTTTTTTGTTTCTTCGCTTTGTGTATTTGTTTTTTCCTGGTTGAAGAGCTCATTGCAACATTTTAGTGTAAACATCACTACTAGGCTTGCTAGTAAGGTTTTAAACAATTGAATGGTATATTACATTACTTTTCTGCTTTATTCATAATCATGGTTGAAGTGATGGGTTTTTAATATGATTTTCCCATATAGCTTTTGAAACTGACAAGTTAATAATTTATTTCAACTAAGATAGAGTGGTTTTATCTCTTTTATATTAAAATATCTGAACATTAATATAATAATTTTAAAAGTAATTTTCCATACAGTAAAATGTTGAATAAGCAAAAAGAATATGAGAAAATCAAAAGGATATGGAATGATGGATGTTAAGACTTCTGTAACTAGAGAAAATTAGAAATTTGTTAACAGATATAAGACTGAGAAACGAATAATTAAAAAATAGCAAGAGAGGGAGACTAAGAAAACAAGAAATGAATTCTAAATATATAAAATTATATCTCTTTTAAGATGTGAACATTAATAACTAATTTCACCCATACAATTATATTCATGACTTACAAAATTTTATAGACTGTAATCATTAAATTAAAATTCTCTAAACTTAAAAACAAAAGGAAAAAAATAGAAACAAAAAACATCTAGCTAAACAGGTATAGTAACCACTATCTTAAAAGAAGACATAGAAAAGAAGAA
>NW_008590316.1:46484-83404 GCF_000691845.1 Merops nubicus | reverse complement strand
GGAATTGCATAATCAAAACAGAACTGCCAAATTGAACCTCCTCCCATCCTCATTAAATAAATGTTTAATCAAAATAGAGGCGAAAAAGACAATGTTCTCTATAATGTATGCAATATAATCGAGGAAGATTTCCGAGTACTTTGCTATAGTTATTACACTAAATATTGTTTATTGTTACCTTTTCTCTCTGTCCCTACATCTTCTCAACAGAAACATTACAGAAGCTTTAGCAGGTATAGTGGCACTTTAAGACATCTATATGACCCAGCATTTTCCTATTTCCCACTTAAATTAGAGACAATTTGGGACATGTGAACATTGTTCCAGGATTATCAAGTGCAGAAGCTGTTGCCTACTCCTAAAAAGGTATTGGAAATAAATCAAAACTCAGAATGGGTGTTTCTGCTAAGGACAAAGACTAGAAAGGGCTTTGCATGCTGTGGCTACATCTATGCTGGTAAACTAAGCTGGCCAAGACATAAACAAGAATGATAGAATATGGTCTGCAGCATTTAATTACTGTTCATATCATGGTTTAAAGAATAAAATGGAGAGAGGACCATTCTCAGTAGGCGCTTTAGTAATGGCAAATCTGTTTTGGAGGGTCACAAAATTCAATAGTACAGATATAAGCCATTCTATAGCAACTGGTCTCACTACCTGGTAACAGTTCAGGACACATTAGTATAAAGCATACAGCTTCAGAAGTTGATCAAAATATCCCAGAAGAATATGCCTGCAAAGTTTAAGAGAAAAGCTATTTATTTTAGTTAAAGAAGTCATAGGGGGTTTGAGGGCTCAGGGATGAAACACGAAGAATATAAAAGGCTAAAAGCATCCCTTCAGACTCCAGAAGCCAGCTGAAGTTACTGTTATGTAACTTCAGCTAAGAAGAATTTTCAAAAATGGATAGCTCCCTTATGGGGAAGTGAGAAATACTACTGAAGCAGAATTTGTGGAGCATTGTATCTCTTCCCTTCATGTCACAAATCATCCTACTGAAGTTTCAAAACCTTCTTACAGTTTTTCCACTTGCAATTATACACAGACCATTTCCCAGAATCACAGAATTGCTGAGGTAGGAAGGCAGCTTTGGAGACTGAATAGGCCAACTGTGTACATCAGAGCAGGGTTAGCTATAGAAGGTACTTCAGAGCCACCTCCAGTCAGATTTTGATTGCTTCCAACAGTGGAGGCTCCACAACTTCCCTGGGCAAGCTGCACAGTGTTTGAATTGATTTTGAAAACTTGCTTGTTTTCAGTTCAACTTATGGTTGCATAGTGTTATCTCCACTACTTTTTCAAATGAAGAGGTATATGGTCTACTGTAGTTCCTTTCTCTGGGGAAGTAATTATCAAATGTATGAATAATCTTTGGGTTTTCACTTTATTTTCTATAAAATATCTAGATCTTTACTTTGTCTCTCCTCCAATATTTATTACAAGTATTACATAGTACTGAAAATGCCTCACAGCACCATTGCTGGGGCCCAGCAACATTTGCCCCTAAAATTTCATTTGTCTGCTTAGACAGGAGTTTCCTCAATCACTTCTCCAATACAAAATCTAAAATGTAACTAAATACCATCAGGTTCCTATGTAGTTTACTGAACGCCAGCCTAGGGATATTACTGACAGACGCATTGTAGCTATTCACATTTTCATTTCATATTCACATTTCATTTTTAGAATGTCTTGCACAGGAAGAGGTTTCTCTTACATGTATATTTTCACTTGAAAAAGTACCAAAGCAAAGAGAAAGAATCTATAACCATTTAAAAAATTAAGTCAAAAATAAATGTCACCACAGGAAAGATCTGTCTTGAAAAAAAGTGAAATGGAAATTCTCAGAATCAAATAATTTTTGAATGGACTTCCATAGCAATATCTGACTGACGTACTTGACTATGTGAATTGGCAGCTACACCTATTTATTTTCATGTGCTTTCACATTTTGAGTTTCTTCAGATTTCTGTTATAAAGAATCGTAGGTATAGTCACTTATACCTGTGGCTGTGAGGGCACCTAGGGTTTCCTCAACAGTGATTTTCTCCTTTTCAGAGTGTGAGAACTGATGGTGAAAGAAACAGGAGCAGAAAAATCTATTTTTCAGCAGTTTTGATTTGATAAGTCCCAGAGACTTTGGTGCTTAGCTACATCATTGTTCATGTGGGCAGCTGTGAGTACCTACCAGTGGAGGCAGAGGCAGATAACCTCTCACACTTCCATACTCTCTCTGTTAACAGGCTGCAAAGGGTCAACTAGGCAAGCCTGGCTGTATCAAACCCCCAGCGTACTGATTTAAATCCCACTCTCCCTGGTTGTACAAGGTAAAGGAAACAAAGACTATGACTAGCACTGGCTTCACTGACATCTAGAATCAACTTTTTACAAATTGTGGTTATCTAAATGAATGCAAATTAGAATAAGACTCTACAAAGCTGAAGTGCTAGTGAATCCTTAGTGCCAAGGTTTCATGTTAGTATATTATCCCTGCAATATTTTTTAATATAAAGCCGGTTAATATTTTAAAAGACTGAGAAAATTGTTTATGTCCTAGTAAGAACCTTTTATTTTAAAAAAGATTATAAGAATAGTTCTGTTACAATGTAAATTACTTGTTTTCTTCATATGCAATGCAAATATTCATATAACAGCACATAGCTCTGTTATGTCTTGACCAAAAGACAAGACAGAAGAATTAACACAGTAAACATGCTACATGTAAATAGAGCAACCCTGAGTTTTATACTAACATCTTCTGAAAAGTCTTAAAAAGGCAACCTTTTGATGTAGCAGGATTGCTACTTCATTAACGGTCCATATCAATCTACTGAGAAGCTCATTTAAGACAAGCTTCTCCCTTTAAAGCAACCCTTAACCAAATACAAACCAAAATGTCTCATGCTACCAGCTATGTTATGTAGTTCTTCTCTAAAAAATGATTACATGTAAAATAGAGTATCTGATCAAAATCATATATTTTATTGTCAAGTAGATTTGAGTAATGTACTATGTGATAGTTCTTTTTATCCTTAAATACATTTTCTGTGCAGTGAAGACTGTTAAACATTAATCTTTGATATATATAATATTTTGTGACAAAAGGAGATTTTAGAATATTTATTTATTTATACCTGTGGTTTCATAGCATCTATTATTTATTAGACAAGAAACAGAATTCTTGATAAATAATGCAAAAGTATCATGTATAAATATGTCAATCTACTCATGGTTACTGTACTTAAGCTTCAAAACTCATAGAAAGAAAATATTTTTAGCAACTGGTTTAGATGGAATATTAGTCATTGGGAGATTTTGGATTTTTTTTTCCTTCATTTTTGAAGTGCTCAGAGGTTTTCAGAGACAACTGTACAATGTTTATCAAATAACACACTTATTGAAGTAATGAAATAAGCTAAACTTTTATTCCCCCTACACACTATTCAGCATCCTTAAGGAGCTGAAGGAAAAATTTTAAATACAGATTCAAAAAAAAAAATAATGCCACAAAGTGAAAAAAACTTGCACTTGACTGAAGTCTTCAAGTAAAATGTCCAGATCTATTCAGTGTTCATCAGTAGGATGATTTTGGAGAAAATGTATTACAAAAGGGATATAGCTTAAGGATTATTGCAGCTACTGAACTATGTCTCCTTTTTGGAAGCTATGGCATTTATAAATATCTAATGGGAATATTTTCAACTGTATTTGAAGGTATATCTTCCAAGAAAATGGCACAGCTGTTCCAAAGACTCATTGCCAAGGTCATCTGCCATTCCAGTTTCCCTCTCCACAACATTAAGAGCTCCCGAATGAGAACATTCTTCCAAATTATACATGATGACTTTTGCTATGGATTAGATTTATGATGAGAATTCAAAGAAACAGCAGAAAAAGGCTGTGGAACTTGCTTCTTAACTGGATGAGGATTTACTCAGTACAACATTGCAAACTGAGTATAAAGCTTTCTGATTTTGCTATATACTTTTTTGTTCTCCAACTAAAAAAAAACCAGTGTGTGTGATTGTGTCTGTGAATGTACAGGAAGAGAGAAAAGAAGACCAGGGAAATTACTGAAAGGCTGTGATGTTTACCATATAAATAGAAAAAAAAAAATATTAATAGAACTAATTCAGAAAGCAGATTTAAAAACAAGACTTGGAATATTGTAGGAAGGCTACTGAGGAGGAAAGAGCAAAGAAAATGCTTGCTATTGTCTTGCAGATTTAATGGGGCAAAAGTATCAGATAAATTGAGGAAGTTACTCAAACTATAATAAGAAGTATGTGTCAAAAGCAAATGAGCCAGATCTCTTTAATTTTCAGCCTGACATATTTGTATTTTAAAAACATGATAGTTCCTGTATTTTGTCTCTTAGCAGGCTTGTACAGAAATGATCTTCTACAATTAAACTCTTAAACACGAGGCATATCTTGATTTCAGGGAGGACAAAAGAAACTCCATAATGTTTCTGACACCTCTTGAGCCTCTGATGAATTCCATGCAACTCTTTTGGTGGAGGTCTGAAGGTAGGATCAAACTTTTTCAGCTTTCTTGCAGAGTGCCTTGTCTCTCATATTGTTTTTTTAGACTTTATAGGTTAGATATGCTTACATTTGTTTAACGAACAAATGAAGCACATGAAGTGCTTGTCATTGTTTAGGCCCAGCTGGCAGCCAAGCACCACACCGCCGCTGATCAACTCCTCCCACCACTCCATGGCATGGGGAAGAGAATCAAAAAAATTAAACCATGCTGGTTTAGATTAGAACAGTTTAATACTTGAAATAAAGTAAAATAATACTTAAAAATAATTATAATGAAAAGGAATATAAAATAGAGATAAATAAAAACCAAAGAAAGGCAAGTGATGCAGAATGCAGTTGCTCACCACCTGCTGACTGACCTCACCAGTTGCCCAGCAGTGATTGATTCCTCCTGGCCAGCTCCCCCCAGTTTATATACTGAGCATGACATTCTCTGGTATGGAATATCCCTTTGGCTACTTGGGGTCATCTGTCCTGTACAGTTTTTTGCACACCTTCTCACAGAGCATGGGAAGCTGGAAAGTCCTTGGCATAGGATAAGCACTGCTTAGCAATAACTAAAACATCAATGTATTACCAATGTTAGTCTCATACAAAACCAAAAACACAGCACTGAACCAGCTACTAGGAAGAGAATTAACTCTATCCCAGCCAAAATTAGGACAGAACTGCAATAGCTGATTTTACTCTCTGGTTACCAATGCAATTTTTGTTTTTGATATTGAAACTGATAGAGAAATACAGTAGAAAGATGATAACCTAAGAAAAGCATAACAAAAAAATGGCAGCTTTAAAGTATTAAAATTAAAAACTCTCTTTACTGGGTAACATTATGGTTTATGTTGAAATAGACCTGTGAGGCAAAAAAATATTTTTTCCATATGAGATGGAAATCACAGTCTCCTATGACTGCATAAAGATTGAAGACTTTTATCCTACTCTGTCTTTCCTGTAAGACAACACATCAAAGTGCCTGCCAAGAAAAGAATTCTATGATATATCACTAGCAGAAGACCATGGTTTCTTATGATGTGTTTATATGCCCTGAAGTACAGATTTGTAGTTTTCAGTGAATAGCTCTGTGATAACTTTAAAAGTTTCCAAAAACAGTACTTTTGATAATTGGAGCCCATCTTTTTTAGTAGTCTTTTTTAAAAGTCTACTACTTTTCTTTTCCCTTTTCTTTTTTCCTCCTCTACCCCTCAGGAAGTGGAAGATAGTGTGAGAAGGGGAGAGCCGAAACAGACTAGTGCTCTGGTAGCATTGACTAAAAAAACCCAAAAAGCATCTATCTTTCTAAAATTCCAGAAACTGCTAGAATTCTTGCCACTACCACTATGGCTGAATTCCAGTAGTTTTTACAACAGAATTAATTGCTTTCTTTCTCTAAATGCAATTTCTCTTGTTTCCTTGCTATTTTTACAGTAAGCTATCCATGGAACAGCAGTATGCCCATGTGATCAAGAAGGTCAGTGGTATCCTGGCATTAATAAAAGTGTGACCAGCAGGTCTAAGAAGGTTCTTCTCCCCCTCTATTCTGCTCTGATGAGGCCACACCTGGAGTACAGTTTGGGGCTCCTCAATTCGAGAAAGACAGGGATCTACTGGAGCTGGTCTAGTGAAGAGCTATGAGGATGATTAAGGGACTTAAACATCTCTCCTATGAAGAAAGACTGAGAGAACTGGGCCTGTTTAGTCTGGAGAAGGCTGAGAGGGGACCTTATTAATGTCTATAAATATCTGAGGAGTGGGTGTGAAAAGGAAGAGAAAAGGCTCTTTTCAGTGGTGCCAAATAATAGGACCAGGAGTACTAAGTATAGGCCAGAACACAGGAAGTTACACCTCAACATGAGAAGAAACTTTTTTTCTTGTGAGGGTGGTGGAGCACTGGAACAAGCTGCCCAGAGAGGTTATGGAGTCTCCTTCTCTGGAGACTTTCAAAACCCGCCTGGATGTGTTTCCTGTGTGGCCTGCCCTGCGTAATTGTGTTTTGGCAGGTGGGGTTGGACTAGATGATCTCTAGAGGTCCCTTCCAACCCCTATGATTCTGTGATTCTATGATTCTATTAGTCTATGATTTAATCCATAGGAGGATGAGATTTTTAATATTTTTTTCACTAATATTCTGATTCCTTATAATTAGTATTCAGATTTCACCAGTTCCTTTTTCCTTATCTATATGTACATTAACCCACAGCAGCAACAGTCAAACGACAGTGTGGGCAGAAGGGACTGACTCTGACCTGTCAAGGCCATCCTGGTCACTAAGAGAAATCTGCCTTGCCCCTACCATAGCCATGAGAAATAGAATAGGGGGAGTGAGGGACCCAGTAACTCACTGGGATTCACAACTCACTAGTTATTAAGAAAAAGAAGCACCGCCAGAGTATGAATTATCTTGATAAGTATTTCCTCTAGAGGTTGCCCTGGCTGATCAGTAGATATGATTTTTAAGCTGTGAACAGCTGAAATATTTTATGAGCCAGGCAAAAATGCCTTCATCAAGTAACACCTCTTCAAAGTATTCCTCAGACTACTGCCATAGTCAAGGGACCTAGTGTCTCAAAGAACAAAATATACCTTCCCAGGAGAAAAGTCATGATAACTATAATCACATTTGTCTTTTTGCTAGATAGTTGAGGACTATCTAAAATAGAAATAAAGCTTATCACTTACAGGATCATGGAGCCCATGTCAGTTTTCTTCCTGGATCAGTGAAGATGGCTTCAGAAGTGAGAAAAGGAATAAGGGAATATCTGAAACACTGAAATAAAACTACGTCAGAAGAAAGAATGCTCAGATGCGAGGAAATCTCAAACACTCACTCAAGTCCATGTCCATACCTGAACCCTGGAGTCAGAAGGGCTTTGCAGCTCCCAGGTCTCAAGTGACCTGGGCCACAAGTTGATCAGACGTCAGGGGGAGACATGGGCATGTTTGGAGCCTTAACACACTCTTTCAGGGTTGCAGGGCCAGTTGCAGGACAGCCCAGGAGGCAAATCTGGTTCCTTTATAATATAGTAGCTCCTGAGGGGACACACAGAAGAATAACCAATGTGGCTGTCCCAATGTCACCTGTCTCCAGTTCTGTTTGCTTATGATTTTATTTATCAAAGTCAAGCTGTTTCAGGTTAGAGATAATGAAGAAAACTCACACAAAGTAAAACACAGTATAGGAAAAAGACCTCAGAACTATTAATGTAATTTAAAAATGGTAATACAAGGACTTATATTGCAAAAAGTCAGTCTTATTATCATGTGGTTATCTCTTTCTCTTCCAGGCAAAGAAAGGACAGCAAAACAGAAAAAAAAAAAAAAAAATAATATTTTGACCATCAGTGTAATTCACCTATGTACAGCAAGGGATACAAAAAGTTATTGCAGCTAGAATATCTTGGCTTTCTAAAATTGTTAAGCCTCACATTTTTTGACAGATTCTAAGGTGCACTCTCAGCCTCAGTTGTGGAAAGGAAGCTGATTCAGATCTACAAACTGTTTTGAGAGAACTCACAGAATCACAGAACAGTAGGGGTTGAAAGGGACCTCCGGAGATCATCTAGTCCAACCCTCCTGCTAAAGCAGCATTGTTTATAGCTGGTTGCACAGGACTGAGTCCAGATGGGTTTTGAATATCTCCAGAGAAGGAGTCTCCACAACCTGTCTGGGCAGCCTCTTCCAGTGCTCTGTCACCCTCAAAGTGAAAATGTTTTTCCTCATGTTAAGATGGAACTTCCTGTATTGTTCCTCCCAGTTTGTGCCCATTAGCCCCTTGTCCTATCACTGGGCACCATTGAGAAGACACTGGCCCAATCCTCTTGACACCTGCCTCTAAGATATTTATACGCATTGTGAAGATCCCCTCTCAGTCTTCTCTTCTCCAGGCTAAACAGACCCAGGTCTCTCAGCCTTTCCTTGTAAGGGAGATGTTCCAATTCCCTAATCAATAAAAGAGGCATTTGTGGACTTGCCTTCTGTGCAGCTAGAAATCAGGGAGGCTCCAACAGCCACATTTTGTGGCCTTAGAGAAACTCTGAGAATATGGAACTGTACTGAGGTTCGATTCCATGGAACACTGCAGGTATTGGAGGAGGAGGGAAATGACAGACTGTAGAATCTTAATCAAGTGCTAAGCCACTACTTTTTGGAGCTATTCTGTTAGTCATTCCAGCAGACTTCAGGCACCTAAAGTTCAGGTAACTGAGATCTCATCCTGGGTTTAGTTTATTTAAAAAAACAAACAAACAAACAAAAAAAAACCCAACCATGTAATAACGTAGCAAACTCATCCTATGCCTAGTTTATAAAATGAGCCTAGTATTATATTATTTTCTACCACTGTTATTGAAAGAACTGGACCATGAAACCAAGGTGATAAAAATAATAGCTAAACTAAAGAAACAACTGCAACTTCAAATGAAGCGTCTAAGTCATTTTGTCAGCTCTTATTTGACCTTTTTTTCACAGTTGGATTTTTAACAGACTGAGAGAGAGTACTAAAGTAATATACTGTGCTTTCAGCCAAAGAACATACCAATGCTGGCATAGATTTCATGACCCTGAAGAGTTCAGATATGTACCTAGTACTCAGACCTAAATCTCTCTTCTCTCTTTGTTCTTTTAAGTTAACATTATTTTTTTTAAACACTGTCAATATTGCTTTTCTTCTTTTTTTCTCAATGATCAAAAAATCTTGTTTAAAACCAAAAGAAAAATTAAGCTCACTTAATCTTTATTTTGAGTCCACCAACTCAAAAAATTAAATGTAGAATATGTAACCTGAGGAATTTATTTTAATTCTGCAAATTTACATGTATACTTGCATGAATAGGTCTATTAACATGAATTTGATTGTTAATGTGCCTGAAGTTAAGCACTTATTTTAAAAGTGGGATTGTCCTTGTACTGATAACACAGTAAAGGCCACAGTGCACATGCAGGTACACTGGACTGAAAAATCGGGCTGCAGTGGCTTAATACCCTAGCAATACTTACCTCTTCTTAGGGAGAAGATACTGGTTATACATCTATGTCACATTTATTCCTGTCTTTGGGGATCATATGCAGATGACTTCTACAGATACTTCAAAAAGCCTCTAGAAAGTTGGTGTCTAGTATAGAAAGGCAAGCTGGTAAGCCTTAGACTGATCGTGAAACAAGACAAAAAGATACTCTGAATAACTACTTCTGAATAGTAAAATAGCCCAAAGCAACAATGATGATACATGGTTTACTATTTTCAGAAGCAGAATAAGTATTTCACAGTTCTTTCACTGAAAGAAATTATTGTTGTTTCCCTTCGTCAGCTCCATATCTGGATTACAAATCTTTTATGTTAAAAAGAAAACACACACTAATTCTTATAAAAGTAATTTGGGTAGAGACATGTACAATTTCACAAGCCTGAGGGACCTGGTATCTTCTCTTGTGAAGGTGTGTGGAATTATGTTAGTATACTATAGAATATGGTCAGGCCTGTACTTGCTACCTGATGGTTTTTATCTGACTGTTTAGGATCTCCCACTTTTAAAATAATTGTGTTTGTTTGGTTTTCTGTAAGAGAAAACTCTATGGAAATTTATTTGATTATATATGCTTGCAAACATCTGCTTATCTCCATAGGTATGCAATTGGCAATAGACATTTAATAGTTTAAGCTGATCTTGATATTGTAAAAATAATTTCTGGTTTCGTTTGTGTTGGATTTTTGTGTTAGTGAAAGACTTTAAAAATATAACTTAACAGACTGATCAGTGCACACTGATGCTTCCAGCAGGCTGGTTGCAGTACCCTGAGACTGATCCAACTTGTGCAGTTACATACACAGGCTCCTCTTCTGTAGAAATCTGGTGCAAATATTGGCCTGTCTGTGTATCACTCCAGATCTGAAGCTGGTGTGAAGTTGGTGTGGGGGGATGAGCCAGCTCATAGCTTTATTCAAACAGGAAAAGGCCTTATGAGATTGAGTAAACCCAGATAATATTTTTTGTAAGAACAGAAAAAAAGTTGAAAATGCACGATTGACAATCCATACTTGGAATAATGTTTCTTCTGTTTCATCAAGTAAAGTATATTCTTGCCTGTATAGACCATAAACACAACTGCAGTGTGAACAGCACAGACAGACCCATGGAGAGTTCAAAAACTTGAGCTAAAATATTATAATTTGTAAAATAATGAAGGACAAACAGTATGAAAAAGAAAATTAATACCAGTGTCACACACAGAAATACTATTTCATTTGGGACACATTCCTAATATAAACTAAAGGGCATCTTTCATCTTTAATTAAGTCTCAGAATAGACACAGGACATTTACAGCATTGCCTCTGGATGATAGTGCAGCGACCTTGTTTGCTGTTTATCAATTTTTTTAATGTCATGAATAAGAAATATTTTCTGTTACATCTTTCTTGGAGCAAGAAATTTCATACATTGCTGAATTCCCTTACTCCAAATATGTGTGTGATACCATCTAAATCAAGTTTTAATATGAGCTTCATAACTAACCAATTAAAGTAAGAACAGAAGAAAATGTCTCTTTGCCTTACTGTAAATAGCACTAATGCTGCTTTAATCAATCAGCAAGGCCCATGCACAAATCAGTCCTACAGGGATGTGCAGCATAGGTACGATTTTCCACATATTCCCCCTGAGACAAAGAATTGATGGGTAAGAAGTTGGGACCTTGTCTGCCCTGTTTCTGAGTCAGAAACAGAGAAGCTGCATTCTTTCATGAAATTTTTTGTTTGTTTGTTTTTGTTTGTTTGTTTGTTTTGTGTGTTCCTGTCCTTTCTAACCCTAGATTATGAAGTAAGAAAAAAAATCACAACTGGACATGAATTCTTTATTTTTCATATTCTGTCTTATATTAAATTACAATTTTGCAGTAAATTCATAAGGATCCAAGATGTATTTAAGAATTCAGAAGATTTTGACCCCTTGCTTATGCAGCAGCTTTCGTGAGTGATATAACTGATGATTTATGGAGCACCTTATTGGTAAGGAAGGGTTTCTTTCAAAGTCTGCAGAATAGCAGCCAGATTTTCCCTCTTGTAGAAAGTATTTTCTCTCTAATTGGGGAATAATGGACAATATTTCATAAACAGTAATTATTTCCCCTTGAGCAATCATAGCAAATATGCACAGACTACTACATGGAAAACACTGACTATTCAGAGCAGTTAAGCACACATTGCTCTGACTTCCAGCTGGCCATGAATTCTTTGTAATTAGCAAAATACTCAAGGTTCTTTTTCATAGTCTCTGATTTGGCTTCCAGCTTTCACAAATGCTTTCCAAAAAAAAAATAAAAAACCTAACTCACAACATAACAAAAATCTTCCTTATGTAAAATTTTTAGTACTATAGAAATACAGTTGTTATATAGATTATATGGGTTTAAGTTTCCATAATTATTGAGTTCAACTTTTTTTCTGGATGCTGCTTCAAGCCATTTTGTTCTGTCTAGAACGTTCTGCATATGCTCCAGTAAAGATGATACGTTATACTAAAAACATTATACTATCACACAGCTGTTAATCACAGATACATGAGTTTTGTGATAGGCCTGCAAGTCATTTAGAGCTTTAATATACCTGCTCCTCTGTCTTAAGTAAGCACATCAGAAATATTGAAAGTGCTTCTAATCCTGAATACTCTGATTTATAAGAAAACAAACCAAACCCACTCCCCCTCCCTCTCAGAAACAGAAATACCGTAAGGGCATTGGAACAAACTTTTAACACAGAGAAAAATAGATATAGTCAAGATAGACTAATACAAAAAACATGCTAAAAATTCCACTGGCCCTTAGCAGAATGACACCTCTCCTTGTTTTCTTAAACTAAGAAATTTCAGAATCACATTGGAAGGCCACAATCTTTAATAGGCCTCCATATGTTCCTAGAATAAAGCACCAATTTTTCTGTGCCTTTGGAAAACTGTGTGCCTGTTTTCCAGTTGGGCTATACAATTGCTATCAGAGAGCAGAAGAACTGTTTTCTCACCTCTGTATCTGTCACTGTCTCACCTTTGTGCCCATCCAAAGCCATGCAGAAGATCTTTCTGGAAAGTATGCTAGGGCACAAGGAAAAAGAAAGGAGATGACTGGTGACAGCCAACATGGCTTCATTAAGGGCAAATTGGGCCTGAACAAATTTGGTGGCCTTCTATAGCAGGGTTACAGCATGGCTGGATAAAAGAAAAGCAACGGATGTCAATGACCTGGACTTGTGCAAAGCATTTGACACTGTCCTGCATGGCATCCTTGTCTCTAAATTAGAGACATGGATGTGACAGATGGACTACTAGGTGGATAAGGAATAGGCTGGATGGTCACACTCAAAGAGTTGAAGTCAACGGCTCGATGTTTGAGTGGAGACTAGTGATGAGTGGCACTACTTGGGGGTCAGTGCTGGGATGGTGCTGTTTAATACTTTTGTCTGGGACATGGACAATGAGATTGAGTGCACTCTTAGCAAGTTTGACAACAGCATGAAGTGTCATCAACGTGCTGGAGGGAAGGGATGCCATCCTGAGGGACCTTGACAGGCTTGAGAGGTGGGTCCCAGCCAAGCTCATTAATTCAACAAGGTCAAGTGTAAGATCCTGCATCTGGGCCATGACAACCCCTGGTATCAATACAGGCTGGGAGATGAAGGGACCAAGAACAGCCTTGTGGAGAAGGACTTGGGAGTTTTGATAGATGAAAAGCTGGACATGAGTTGGCAATGCGCACTTGCAGCCCAAAAAGTCAACCATATCCTGAGCTGCATCAAAAGAAGCATGAGAAGCAGGTCTCCCTCCCCCTCTACTCTGCCATCATGAGATCTCACCTGGAGCACTGTGTTCAGCTCTGGGGCCCCCAGCATAAGAAGGATAGGGACCTTTTGAAGAGAGCTTAGAGGAGGGCCACGAGATGAACAGGGGGCTGAAACACCTCTCCTATGAAGACAGGCAAAGAGAATTTTTGTTGTGCAACCTGGAGAAGAGAAGGCTCTGGGAAGACCTTACACCTTCTAGTATCTAAAGGGAGCCTACAAGAGAGATAAGGAGGGATTTTTTACAAGGGCTTGTAGTGATAGGATTTTGTGTAGTAGATTCAAACTGGAAAAGGGTAGATTTAGATTAGAAGTAAGGAAGAACTTCTTGGCTGTAGGGTAGTGAGACTCTGGAGCAGGTTGCCCAGAAGGGTTGTGGGTGCCTCCTCCGTGGAATTGTTCAAGGCCAGGTTGGATGGATCTAGTGCAAGGTGTCCCTATCCATGTTAGAGGGTTTGGAACTAGGTGATCTTTAAGGTCCCTTCCAACCCAAACCACTTTATGATTCTGTGATCCTATGATTCTCCAGAGTATGGCTACACATAACAAGAGACAGACACTACTTTTGATATACTTTGACTTTAAAAGGTGCTTGGAGTGATTGAACTCAACTACCATGGATGAATTGCTGGAATTGAACAGGGAAAATTGAGTCATAGGAATATATCCTATTAAAAGGCATATTAATTATGGCTTCCAACTCTGATTTTGCATGCACACACATACATAATACGTGTATGTATGTATACATATAGATGTAAAGAAAACGTGGGGGATTTGTAGTTGAAATAACATTTATAAGATGAAGCAACTGCAGTAGAGTGTTAGACTGCAATTAACAATTTTGTATAAAAAGTAAAATCTTAATGCATGCATATACAGAAATTTAGGAGTTTAGTGATTTGAGGGTGTGTTTTGTTGTTTCCTTTGGATCAGGTCAATTCTGACCAATGATATTAAGGCTTACTATAGTTGTCAGAGAGATTTTCAACTATTTAAATTAGTAATACTAAGTTTTTATATTCTGCATTTTGTATGTGTACATATATATATATATATATAATCTTTTTTGGGTTTAGTTATCTCTTGCAATATTTTTAATTTACCATCATCATAGTCACTCCAGAGAGTCTGTTAATACCTGATCTACAACAGCGGGAAAAAAAAAAAAAATCTGCTTTGTTTCACCTCTTACAATGCCCTCAAGGTGTGCTGTTATCTAAGAATAATTCAGGCACCGTTTGTCTTAACTGCTTAACTACTAAATGCACATTTTTTGTCTTCAGAAGTCAAAACAATTGTTTTTTTAAAAATCTTAAGTTTACAGAGCAGTGTTTATGTCCATTTCTTTGCAATCTGTATCTCAAGTGACACGTTAAATTATCATGTATTGAATACGTTTTAGAACATACACTAGAAAGTAAAAATAGGGATGAGATAGCGTAAGTTTCTTTACTTCTGATGAGACTATTGATTCTATTCATAAGTAGAACACTATAGCCTACTTAAAAATCAACAAATATTCCTGCATGCATGCCTGGGCCTGTGTTGATGCTTTAAATTATCCTTGTCTGCACGGAATAGCTACTAAGGCTACCGTAACCATATGGTCAATCTCTGTACACATATATACATAACCATAGGCCCTTGAGAATGTTGAGTTAAAGATCTAATGTTCTGCTTCACCCTTTCAGTTTATTTGTATCCAGTGCAATGAGAATAAATCCTACCAGTGATTTCTGAACAAACATTTGCACCATCATCATCAAGAAGGACCTTATAGTGAGAAAGTGGTGACACGAGTTGGTCTATAAGCTGAATCAGGTGTCCATACCATTTTAGAAGTTAGGTCATATGCTACCTGCATAGCTTTCATAACTCTTGGGACCCCAAAGTGTAAAGCCCCTGTTAGGAAATGTGCAGATTACTTGATCTGTGAAACCTGAAACCCATTTCTTCTAGTTTCTGGAATTTTTACTTTTGCATTTATCATTGAACCACTCTGTGGTTCATCTTAAACAGACTAATAGTGGGAAAGTAATTTAGGAGGAAAAAGAAAGAGAAAGGAGCACAGGAGACATGATTGATATTGTTCTGAAGGAATCTGTATTACTTTACATTCCAACATTGAATTGTTTGGGTTAAACCCCCACCTCTAAGTGAGGGTTGAGATATGGATGATGTCCACAACTAGGCAAGAAAGACCCTGGTGACTGGTTTTCAGCCAGGGTCTGGCCGGCCTTGGGTGGGAACTGATTAGGAGATCACCACCAGGTGCCCCCAATTCCACATTAACTTGGAGGTGGGGCAAAAAGCCACTTCTACAAGAACTGACTGCTTGCGGTGACATTAGGAAGCCTGCCTATGTGGTGTGTGTGCTGTGGAGACAATTAACATTGGAGACAACGTTAATACAGCCATTAGAAGTTATCTTAATAGACAGGTTGTTGTATGCTTGCTCCTGAAGTAATCTTTACTCATTGAAGATCAGTATCATGGTAGTAATGTACTTTTCCATGAGCAATATTATAGAAATACCTATATAATAATTAAACTATAACTCAAATACAAATGCACTTAACAGTATGTGGAAATCTTTCATGTAGAATTTAATTGTGATATTACTTAATATTTAAAACCAAACCTAAAATATGGCCAAGTTTTTGTCTTTTTACTTCAGTAAACTTAGCTGTTTGATAACAGTTTTATATGAATGAAGATTGAAATGCTCAAACCTTAGGCATTATAATTTTCTATATCCTTTAAATGTTTTTGAAAATTCTGAGATGAAAGTAAACATGCTCTACTCAAGAAGGAAAATCCAGGCAGTTTGTTTTACTAGAAGGGCAGTAAAATTGATGTTTTTTAACATTAAATCACTAAAGAACATACCTACATAGGCTCTTCTCTGCAGCTAACTTCAGGTTTTTTTCTTAAATGGGCTTTTTCCTTTTTTTTTAAAAAAAAAAAAAAAAAATTCTGCTAGGATATGCAATGTTTTAAAAATAGATAAGTCGTTCTTTCTAAATAATATTAAAATGCAACCTCTTGACACCTTTGTTCTCCTCTAAATTAACAGAACTGAAAATGCTAGGATATCTAATAAAAATTCAGCATCTGCTTTCACTGTTCTATTACTTACATGCTAATGTGGAGGTCAAGGTAGATGGGTAAAAGTTTTAATATTTTTAGCTGAAGAAAGTTCTGTGATAAATTAAGCAGTCAGCTAAGCCTTACTAGAAATATAATGCTGGGAAAATTTACAAGATGTTTTGGACCTGCATGAAGCTAAGATAGTAGGGACACAGTATTTTAAAGACATAAATATATTTCTTGTGCAATTCCTAATTCACAGGAGAGGCTTCAGATTTTATGGCTGATTATGGTTGTATATATCTTGTGGACACATCTAATGGTACTAATGTGTATGCACACAGTGCTTCATTCTCTGCTATCTGTTTCATCAGGTGAGAGTTGATCTCAAATTTGGCAAAATGATTACTTTTGTCTATCCAGCTCTCCCCTGATTTTGAAAGTAAAATATATCTTTGGACCAGTGATGGTTCAGATCCTGGAATGTAAATTTTTATAAGAAAATTTTGTGCATCGTGTTGTATTTTATGCTGTTGTTCTTGCTTTCTTTATTCACCACCCCAGACATGTAAAGAACAATACTGCTTTAACTGCTTTAAACACTCAGCTGAGTTTTTATAGATATGTTGCTAAAAAATGATATTGACACAAAAGTACGAGTTTGACCAAAGTCATAGAAAAAAGCAATTCAGAATGCACACAAAAGTCAAAGAATTTTTGTCATTTTGTTTCTGTCCTCAACAGTCAATGCACCACTGCTTCACAGACATTTCATGACTACATTGCCTGACCCATGAAATTACCTTTTTCTACTTATGCGTATGCTAACAAACATTGATTTATTGTGTCCTCTCTTCACTAAATGGGTCAATGGTAAAACACTGTTGATTAAATGCTTGGGGAGGTGGTGCTGGTGTCTGTTTTATTCAATTTTTTTTTTTCCCTAATTTTTTTTTTTTTAACATAACGATTACAGGAATTCAAGGTTTAGCTGTTTATAATAAGGGATGGAATTATTTGTGTATAAATAAGTATTTTTCATATTAACTAAAAATGCAAGATATTTTTAAGTCAGGTAGAGCTTAAACCCCCTATATATCTAATAAAAATGGCATGAGTTTAGGAAGCCATTATAGAGATATGGTGGTTAGGTTCAGAAACTGAACTAAGTCAGCTATGTTCACAAAGTTCTTTCCTTCCTATCATATGATTTTTTTTTTGAGTTCTCTAAGTTGTACATTATTCGGAGTCTAGATAGCAGAAATGTTCTTTATCTTGCTATTCACAGTTACAACTGGCTTGTGTTAAGAAACTGATGGAGATGGCAGATATCAACAATTTTTGTATCTCTTGATATCATATGCTCTTTTATAATACTCAAATCATCCTCTAATAACTTTTTCTATCAAAAATTCAGATTGTTTCTTCATTATTTAGTTTTTAAGGATATCAGAGTTTCCTATAGAAAAACAGGTTTTTCTAAAGGTTTCTCTTGTTTAAGATCCTTTTTTGATAGTGAGCCATTTGATATATTGCTTTTATTTTATTTTTGGTTGGTTTTGTTTGTTTATTTGTTTGGGTTTTTTTGTACATGAAAAAATAGAATTCCTTGACGTATAGTGTTTTTTCCTGCCCTTTATACCCCTGAAAGTATGGGAGATCTCAGTGCCTCATACCTGTACCAGCATACTGGTATGGATGTACTTATTTCCTGTTATTCCAGCTCTGATCTTTGTTTTTCTAGGTCTTCTCTGACAAGGATAAATAGGGAAAAGAAGAAAATTAACCTACTGCAACATAAACATACCTGCAAAAAAACTTTTTTTTTTTTTTTTTTTTTTTTAAAGAGATGTCAGAAAAATGCAGTGACTAAAATGGGGAATCTCTTCAGTATTTTTTTTAAAACAAATATTCCTAAAAACGTAGTATATATATGTAAGATGTATTTTCACCTTTTTGAGTGAATATACACTTCTAAAATCATATTGTCTGATGTTCATCTCACATGATTTCAAAAAATGTCAGTCTACAAAATTAAGAAGTGGAAGAACTACAGAGTGAAGTTTTTAGAATGTCATAAAAATGTAAATTAAGATTGAGCTGGCAGGTGGCAAATAAGATTTAAAAGTAAAAAGCTGAGTTTGAGGCATAAAAGGAGGTGAAGAAAAAAATTGAATAAAGTGTTTCTACATAAAAAATGTAAGATTATGGCAGGAAAGTATCATACAAGTCACATAAGTCTTATAAAGTCTTGAAAATAATTCTTGTCTTTGACCAGGTAACTTATTTGTTTTGTAGTTAGAAGAGTTATTTGATCTTGCTCAAAGCCATCTGTGATAAAATCTAAAGTGTGTTTAGTTAGGCCCTGGGTGTTTTTGATAAACATTTTACTTTTAACCTTTTTCATTTTATTTTATTTTATTTTAAAGTATATTTTACAGAGTGGAGATTCTGTGTGAGACCTGGCAAGAAAGAAAAATCTGCTCAATTACTGTAGAAAGGGGTGGATGCGAGGATGGCAAGTATCACAGAATGATGAAATCATTTAAGCTGAAAAGGATATTTAAGGTCATCAAGTCCATCTGTAAACCTAACACTGCCAAGTCCACCACTGAACCATACCCTGCGTGTCTCATCTACATATCTTTAAAAAACCTCCATGGTGGGCACCCTGTTCCAATGCTTGATAATCTTTTCAGTGAAGATTTTTCCTAATGTCCAATCTAAGCCTCTCCTGGTGCAACTTGAGGCCATTTGCTCTTGTTCTCCCAAGTCAACAGTGATAGCACAGACCAATACCCACGTTGCTACAACCCCCTTTCAGGTAGCTCTAGAGAGTGAGAAGGTCTCCCCTCAGCCTCTTCTTCTCCAGACTAAACAAGGCCAGTTCCTTCAGCTGCTCCTCATAAGGCATGTTCCCCAGACCCTTCACCAGCTTTGTTGCCCTTCTCTCAACCCGCTCCAGCACCTCAATGTCCTCCTTATACTGTGGTGCCCAAAACTGGACACAGTATTTGAGATGCAACCTCACCAGTACCAAGAACAGAGGGAGAATCACTTCCCTCCTCCCACTCACCACACTGTTTCTGGTACAAGCCAGGATGCTGTTGGCCTCCTTGGCCACCTGAGCACACTGAATATATATTTATACTAAAATACAGTTCCTTTTTCACATATTACAGATTCTTTGAATTTTTACTGATGCTTTTCTGAAATCTAACTGAACAGTTATAAGATAAAAAGGCATGGTTTTATGGCTTTGAAGAAATTAAATATCTTGAAAAAAAAGGAAGAATTACATATATTTTAAACACATAAATATAAATAATGCCATGAAATATAATATTTTAGTATTACTTTCCCTCTGATACATCATTTATAGCATCTTCTTGTAATAATTTGCTCAAATAATTCTGATATTTTTATTCCACATAATTTTCGTGATAGACAGTGAAGTCACTGAAATTCTTCAGCTTGAACAAATGAATTTTTTTCCACTTCTATACCATTATCTCTTGTCTTTTAGGACAGTTACTGACAGTACTGAGTGTAAATTTGTAGAAAAAAAATAATTCTTGATTAATTTTCTGAGTACTTTTTTCCCCCTCAAAGTATATAACTCTGTAAAATTTAAAAAATCTCTTGAGATATATCTACTCAAAGAAAGGGTTTTCTTTCCAGGCATGATCTGGAATCTTTGTAGCACTACTACTTTGAGAAGTAAAACATCTACAAAATGGTTGCCTGCTTTGATGTTTCTTCATTTTCTGTGACTGAAAAATGTCTTGGTGAACTTTAGATAGACAGGAAAGAGCACTTTTTTTTTGGTCAGAGACATTCTAAAATTACTTTGCGTTATTTGAATTCTGTTTTCTTGTATTTCTGTAGCTGAAAAAAAAAAAATCTTTTCTTTTATGGAATAAATATCTGTTTTCTCTTATAAACTTGTGTGATTTCAGGAGTTTACATGGCATTACATATATGTACGCCTTCTCCAGAATTAACAGCTCATTGCAGACCAAAGTATGCAGATAAACCCCTGGAGTATTTCAAGATTTATCAGCCCCCTTGAGTTCCTGTTAAAAAAATTATTGATGTGTATAGGGTGACAAACAGAAATATCTCCTAGCAAGTATTTCATATCAACATTTTGTTAGTAAATAAAATAATAAAAAAAAACACATTTCCATCTGTTCTGCCTAAGATCATTAGTTCATCTGTTTGTTTCATTTTACTTTTTTATTGTAATGGAAAATTACAGAAAATATTAGAAACTGGAAACAGGTGTGAAACTTGTTAAAATTCATGATAAATAAATCACCAAAATGTGTGGCTTGAACATCCAGTTATACTAATAGCTGATATTTCCTGTGGATTTTTTTTTTTTTTTATTACTTATTTCTAAATATTCTGAGAATGAGATGTTATTTTCAGAAATTATAGAAGCCTGAGAATATAATTTGTGTTACTGTCACAGGTGATAGAGTAAATGAAAACTTGTAGGGGATCTGAATACTGGACATTAAGAACCAATGAGTTTAGAGCTTTTACCCTTCTTGGTTAGATCACACACTCACTCATCGATCCTCTGTCTCCTTTTCAGCATTACTGTCACTGGATCTTGATGTCACCTCCCTGCAGAAATGCCACTGCTGCATCAGGAAGGTCAGGCAGGAAGTTGTGTCACTTTCTGCTGTGGAAATGCTCACAGCTACCAGGTTTGGGTGTCAGTAGCCAAGATCCCATGGCATCATCTGGCATTGGTCTTCATGCAACTTTTTGCTCTCAGGATATTTCTCAAGACAAAATTTTCAACTCCTTTTTCCCTGGATCACAAGTCAAGAGTTTTGCCATTGGCTTCTCACCTATGTGCAGAAGCAAATGCATGAATACAGAAAAAAAAAAAAAAAAAAAATGATGGGCAAACAACTCTAAAACAAAACCTAATTACCTTATTTCTTTTGTAGCTCATCAACTGTACAGAAACTGTTCTTGAATTATGCATCCAGGGTTTATGCTTTCCTCTAACATTTATTCCATTCCCACAGTATAAACATACAGTCTCTTTGATTCTTATAAATTCAAAACATCCCTTGCAGAGCATCTCTAATCTGTGGTATATGTCATCTATGAAGAGTTTTCTTTGACATCTTATTTGTTTGTAAGACCAACATCTTATCCTTTCTCTTTCAATAAACTTAGAACTTCCTAAGAATAAGATCCTGTGCCAGAACTTTCAATTTCTTCTTTCCAATGTACTTTAATGGGGGGAGGGGAAGTCAGTAAACCTTTACTAAAATGGGATCACAAGCTTTACTATTGTTAACATTATTTTATTTGTCTGCTCTTTCCAGGACCTCATCTTCACTTGGTGCTGTTCTCTCTACTGACAGCTTTTGCTTTCTTAACATTTCTTCTTTCTTTTCACTTCCAAAACATTGATTGGACAGGGCAAATTGTTCTGCAGCAGAATATAGAATCCACTCGACATCAGTTCACTGCTTGTGATTTTGATTCCATTTTTTTTTTTTTCCTCAGCTAGCCTGCACTTGCCCTTTACACCCTCTTCATATGACATTAACTATTCAGTTTTTGCAGAATAAACGTACAACTTCTTTGGGCATTTAAGCTCTGAACTCTTCTTTTTGGGTACAACTTTATTTTTGAGCTTCGGAGACTAGTTTGCTCCCCACCACCATCTGTAGCTTTTCTTATTTCTCATAGAAGTGGTGTTGCCTGTACTCCACGTATACAAAGCCTAGATCTGATACGATACCATTGCAAGCTCCAGGCCTAGCCTTCTGAGGAAAGCATTATATTAAGAGAAGAAGCTCCAAGGAAATCTGTAGAGAGATGGGAAAGGCAAAATTAAAGACAATGGTAGGATAAGTGAGCTTGGATTGTTTGTACCTCAAGGATCTAAGAAGGAAAGAAAAGTATAATGTCCTAAAAATAAATGAACAACAACAAAATAATAAATAAATAATAATAATAATAATAATAATAATAATAATAATAAATAAATAGATAAAACCAGCAAACAAACAAATGCAAAGACCAAAACCAAGCCAACACAAAGGTAAGCCAGGATTCATTGATCATCAGCCTGAGTTACCAGAAAATTGAGTCAGCACTGTCATCAGTATCCTGGTGCTTGTGGAAGACAGCAGCTCAGTAACACTGAGAATGGTAATTCCTAGGAGAGGCCAATGCTTACTCAGGTGTCTTGTCAAAGGTGGTAAGTATACCAACGTTTACTTTAGTAGCTCATTAGATACTATTTATCTTTTGTGTGGGTAAATCAATAACTAACTCTTTGTTATTTTTCAGTTGAGTATACTCTCTTCTCAGAGTGTCTTTATTCAAGCTAAAATGACCATACTGGTCCAAAAGAGGAGAGGTAAAACATTGACCAGGAGATCTCTGAATGTCTCTGAAGAGATCCACAAAATATTTGTATAATGTTAGCTTCAGTTCATCTGTCCAACTCATAAAGGGGCTGTGTCTGAATATTTATGAATTTGAAGGATGCTCTTGAATTCAGCTGCACTTTATTTGCTTATGATTGCACTGTTTCTGTAGAAAAGTTGTCCTAATCTTTACTTACTCTTTGGCTTTCTTCATAACCCTCATCAGACTATCATAAGGCTGTGCTCAACCTCACTTATTTGCAGAATGGTAGTGTGACTCCCCTTATACTCATAGACTGTCATTACTGCATAGTGATCATAGGTTGCTACTCCTGAACCACACTTGGGTGTTGCTTTGTATGACACTAGCTGTTACAGCCAAAGCACTGCCTGAGGCTGTGCTAACACTGTGATATTGTACATAGTTCAGATCCAATACTTAGTAAAGTTCATGGTAAGTACCTACTGTATGACTATAAATTTTAGTTCATTAAAACAGACTGCAAAGAAACTGAAGTTTTCATTTCAAATTAAATTAATGAAAGTCTTTATATAAGCAAGCACACAGGGACATTATTTGGCTTTTTTTCTTCTATCACTTTTATGGTAAGGGATATTTATAATAAACAAATATAAGTAATACTAGATAACATTCATATATGTTGTTAAGCATGTTCACTGTATTGGAGCTGTTTATTTCAATAATCTATTAAAAAGATGAAATCTACTATTCAGTGTTGAGAAAAGTAGTAAAATTCAAGTTCCTAAGAAATAGCAGTGTATTAAGTATATAATTTTCTTCTCTGGAATGTAGAATTTCATATTTTATACATGCAGATTAACAATTCTTGATATTCTAATTTAAATATTAAGTTTTACACCTTAATCTGAAAAATGAATGACTGATGTATCATAAGTATAATATTCTAGAGATGTGATTAAAGTAAAACTATTTTATTCATGATTTAATACGTAAGGAGCCATAAGGAGCCATAAGAACATAACCAGACCTCATTGAATTTAGCCTGCTATTAGCCATTCCAGAGTTCTCTAATAATGCCAGTAAATCATACAGCATAACTGAATGGTTTCTTAGCTGTCATTTTTACAACAATCATTTTATAAGGTTTCGAACCTGTTCTTTTCCGTTTCTTTCTATAACTCTACAGATATTAGTTTCAACAGTTTTGGTGAAGGAATATGCATTGCAGCAAAGGACAAGAAGTACATTATTAAATTTAGTGACCTGTTTCTAGAGATATCAAACTGCAGCGTAACTAGAGTGTCACCAGTAAAGAAACTTCCTGGAACTAGGTTGCCTACCTCTTACACAAAAGGTCACCATCATCTGAGCAGTCTCAAATGAACAGGGACAAAATTACAACATTGAGTCACTGTTCATTAATCTATCTGTAATTATCTGACCTCTGATCAGATAATTTTCAAAATTCTTACACAAAGTGAATAATTTTATTAAAAATATATCCACATTAACTTATTTTTTTGTCTAATGCTTTCTGAAGTTATTGACATTGCAGAATAAATATTATCCTTTCCATGATTCAGTTTTAACGTTATCTCTTAAATTGTAAAACATGTTAATTTGATTAGTATTTTAATGATGTAGTTCTGCTTCAAGATCCCAGATGACTCTTTAGCTTTAAAGCTGACAATTCTGTCTTAAAGGCATTGTCTGGTGAGTTCATTAGGAAACTGAATTTTTTATTGAAAACCTTAATTTAGTAGATTTTCAAATAAAATGGAACTCAAAGTTACCTGTTATCTTTAAAGAATCAGAGAATGGTAGAGGTTGGAAGGGACCTCTGGGGATCTTCTAGTCCAACCCTTCTGCTAAAGCACGTTCAAGTAGAACAAGGTGCACAGGAATGTGTCCAGGTAGGTTTTTGAAAGTCTCTTCAGCCTCAAAGTAAAGATTTTTTCCGTATGTTTAGGTGGAACTTCTGATGTTCTAGCCTGTACTCATTGCCTGTTGTTCTGTCACTGGCCACCACTGAAAAGAGACTGATCCCATCCTCTTGACACCCACCCTTTAAACATTTATAAACACTGATAAGATCCTCTCTCAGTCTTCTCTTCAGGCTAAACACACCTGGCCTATCAGCGTGTCCTCTTAAGAGAGGTGCTCCAGTCCCCTAATCAGTAGTTCCCTGTCTCCCTTGATCTGGGGAGCCCAGAAATGGACACAATACTCCAGATGTGGCCTAACTAGGACAGAATAGACAGGGAGGAGAACCTTGCTCAACCAGCTGGTCATACTCTTCTTAGTGCACCCTAAGATATCATTTGTCTTCTTGGCTACAAGAGCAAACTGCCAGCTCATGATTAAGTTATTGTCCACCAGGACATAGAGCAGCTTTCCAGTACATCAACCTCTAACCTGCACTGGTGCATGGGGATATTCCTTCCCAGGTGAAAGATCCTACACTTGCCCTTGGTGAACTTCATTAGGTTTCCCTCCACCCAATTCTGCAGCCTGTCCAGGTCTCACTGAAGGGCAGCACAGCCTTCAGGTGTGTCAGCCACTCCTCCCAATTTTGTAACATCAGCAATCTTGATGAGGGTGCTCTCTGTCCTTTCATCCAGGACACTGATGAAGACGTTGAACAAGACTGGAGCCAGTACTGATCCCTGGGGAATACCATTAGCTACAGGCCTCCAACTGGACCAATTGAATGATTTGTTTTGAAAGTCAATAGAAGAGGACCTGAAATAATTTTCTAGAGGCTAAATTTAAAAAGCAAATAGGATAACAGATATTAGATAGAATAATTGAAATTCTTGCCACTGGTGAACAAAAAATAATAAAGGAATTTTATGTTATTTTACTTTACAACTCCAGGCATGGATGCAACCCTCATATTGGTATGGAAGACATGCATTACCTTTCCCTCCACAGGGAGTCATGAGAAGGGTACACATTTCTTCCATCTAAATTGCAAGGGAGTTAACACTTCCAAGTGTTTTTTTTGGGGGACTAAGCCTGGCCAGAAGAGATGAATACATGTATTTTTTGAAGTTGCACACCATGATGTTATTCTTTCACCTTGGAAATGTACATAAATTGTCAACACCAAAGCACTAAAAGATAGCTAGGTCTTTAGAATAAATCCTTGATTTCCATTACAGAGTAAAACGGAGTACATAGTGAAGTGATGGTTATATCTTCTACAGTAAGAGCATATGAAGCAGGTCAAGGTTTTTCCTATTTTAAATCTTCTGCACTGTGTAAATCTTCCTAGGACACCATCTGTAAGAACCTTTCTTTGTATGTGACCTCCTTTAATGCATTTGCCCTTTGCAAGACCTTTCAGAATCTTAGGAATTTTCTCCAAGAGAAGATTGGTCTGAGAAATACACTATTTCTGCCATCAAAAGGAATTAAGATAGCATCTTTTTTACTTTTGAGAAGGAGAGCAAATTCTTAGACAAAATCTTTAATTTATGACTTTTTTTTTTGCCACTCAGAGATTGGTGGCTTATCCTTTCACTACACATTCTTCTTGTATTCATTCACTCTATCCCTGTTTATTGTTGTGGTTCCTAGGAGGCGTTAAAATTAACTGCTATCTAAAGTCACGTTATTAGAGTAGATATGCAACATAAGTAATGGTAGTGAGGCAAAAGCAGTTTTCAAAGAACTAATCTGTAAAAGTATTACTGCAAAAATGCATTCATTTCTGGTAAATATTCAAGAAAAAGTGCATCTACAGCAGAGATAAATTTGGTCCTATTTCTGTAAATAGGGTCCTATTGAGTAATAGCGATACTATTTCTTCTATTAACAGCGAAGATAACTTTCTTAGTTAACTTACCTATAAGTCATTATGGAATAAGGTTTGTTTCTTCATTCAAAGTCTTTTGCTATGTAGAACAAATATAATAAAAATGTCATTTTGGGGGCTTACTATAAATAAGATTAAAAGAAATCACAACATCACTTTTTCTTGAGAAACTCTCCCCTTCTTCTTATGTAAGTATTTCACATTATTCTCCAGCAGCTTAGGGACATCACAATGCCTGGCTGCTCAGGTTTTGTACTGAGACCAGATGTTTTGTCTGCTAAATTTGCTCCTGTTTAGACAACCCAAGAAGCCTAAGAACATTCACAGTGCTATATAAGCCAAAACATTAGCTTAATCAGCTTTCTCAGTTTCACCTCACCTTCCAGTCCCCTCTACAAAAAAAAAGATTCACAACTGTAGGCAGAAATTAAGAACTTTTCAGTAAATCACCATAAGGCTGATAAAACAAATCTTTTTCACTTCTTATTTATACTTATTTTTATTTATTTCTGATTGAAATGACAAAGACATTCTCAGTAGCAAAAATTACTTTTTTATTGGTATTTGAACAATTACTACTTTCATATCAAACAATATTATTTTTAAAGTAATAATTTAATATATATTAAAAGCAGTTCTTATTAAAATACTGTTCATCATCACAGTAAAATGTTTCACAGAGAATAATGCTGCATCTGTAGCATGATTCATATCACAGTGAAATTAATGGAGTACTATATGAATAAAAACATAGTGAAGATCAAGATCTAGTGTAAAATGTACACATAATTAACGATATAAAGGGTTTCAGTAATATTTGGTCCTGCTCTTGCAAATACTAAGACATCTAAGCAACTTAGGAAATGTCCCCACTGCTTATTGGAGTATAGTGCAGAGAATCATTCATGTCTACATAAAGAAGTAGAAATGTTTTCATGTTGTTGAGACAACATTGGATAGGACTTAGGAGCTTAACTCTGGCACTGTGCTGATGTGAAGATGCTTCAGTACCTCAGCTGACATCTCCCTGCACCATGTTTAGTTTGGTACTTCTGATCGCTCTTAATTATGTAGTAACAATATGACACATTATCTCTGACTTTTTCAGTGGCTTGACACATTTCTTTTAATATTCCAACTTGAAATCACAGAATTAAAGTATTATATCTTTAGAGTATTAAACACATTTATTGATTTTAAAAATTACCAATTTGTATAAAAAGTTTATGCCAATTAAGCCATTAAGATCAGTTAAAATACCTTCTTGCACATCAATTTGTTTTCCAATGGATTTTATCTAGATTTAAGATAAGATGGATAGGTTACTTTTTTCTTACTATTTAAAGAATTCTTCTCAGAGGATTTTTAAAGGAGACAGGAGGCGAGGTCAGAAAAATTATGAACTATTTACATGTTTACAAGACTACACAGTTTAGTGTGTGATAAAACATTAACTGATGAGAATTTCTGCCTGTGATGACTTCCTGACATTAACTTTAATCTTACATGGTGGGTCTTGAAATACTATTGAGCTACAGGTCATGAATATAATTTATTTGAGTATTATTCAATACAAGTGATCCGAGTATTTTCCTCTGCATTTACTAATCTTAGTATTTTACTCTGCATTTACTAATTCAAAAACTATGCTCCTATGGCCTTTCCCCCCCAGCCCCCCAGTACATACTGTGCTTTTGTTTAGTTATTTCCAATATTGATGTTTTTGTTAACTCTTTTGCAATCATGGTTGTTAAATACAGTGGTTAAGCCTTTAAGAAAATATTATCCACAAAATTGTCTTCATTTGACAGCAAGGAAAAAAAGACTCTTAAATCTTGCCTTCTCTATTGTTCATAGCCTTTATTACTCTTCAAAGTGAAAAGAACATAATATTTGGAAAGTTCAATAGAAACTGTAAAAATCTCTCATATACATAACTTTTTAAAGAACTGCCAAAAATAGTACAGTATAAAAAGCAATAATTTTTACATCACTACGTACCAAAGAGTTTCTTATTTTTATCCAAAAAAATACGACCACTAAATTCTGGGTCACATCAAAAGTACTCTGGACAATACTTCTTTATACAGTTTAGCATATTGGCAACAATATGATTAATATTTGTATGCATCTTCTACTCTTTTTGCATCTTATTAATCTTTGGGTATAGTCCTTAATTCGTTGTTTTATTGTGCACTGAAAAATGCAATCATCCTCATGTACTAACTGTTTGCCTTGTGTAACTCTATAGCTGCAAGACCATTACTCCTAGTCACAATTTTTCATAAAATAGTAATTTCTGCCAGCAGAAATGTTCAGAACTGCAACAGAGTTCATGCTAGTAGCAGAACCGACTCCTATTGCATAAAAAAATGTAGCTGGTGAGCTAATCACCTCAATCATTTCAAACAATTAGTATTTCTATTAGTTTTATTATTTTGAAGGAATTATATGCTTTTTGACCATGCTTTGGGTCTCCTTTAGGATATGGAGTGGGAGTTCAGTAAATCTACACATGAATAACATTTGGAGTTTATTTTCTATTGCTGGTGTTTGGAACTATTTTCAACATGATTTTTCAGAATTAAGTATCAAGATTAAAATAAGAACAATTTGAGAACATGGTAGGCAAATAATGGTTAATGTTCTGTGAAGGTCCTTTGTATAGAAACTAAGGTTTATGATTTCTAACATACAAAAGTGCATCTATTGGACATTAAAATGCAAGACTCTAGATGTATGTAATTAAGACTATGACCTGTCAGGGAAAGAATTACATATGCTCCACTTGAACAAGTAAGTGGTATATCTATTTACTACACAGGTACTGGATAGATAGTGATATTACTGATTAGTGAAGGTTATTCACAAATTTTCCATTAATACAGTTGTGACACTTATTGTTTACAAAATACACTTAAACTTTATTTTTAAATGTACCATATTTTCCTTAAACGCTAATCAGAATGTGATCTATCTGCTGTAATAATTTACAAGCATGAAACATAAGTAGGTGAAAGAACTGTTCCACTACTGTAAGCTTAACTGTCTCTATAATTCTCATCACCATGCAAATGTTTTATGGACTTTCCAGACTTACTAATGTATAGACCACAAAATTTATTGACATATTTCAGATGAAATTCTGAGATTGTCAGGTCCCCTGTTTCAATTAAGATATACAAAATCCTTATAAGTTGGTCTGAGTATTTTCTACCTTTTCAGTTTTAAACTCATAAATATATTAAATTAATGGATAATGTCTGAAGACACAGATTATGTCTTGGTATTATACAAAATATAAAAAATATCTTGGTTATTTAACAAAAAATACTATGAAGTTCATTTACTAAAGGTAATCTACCTTTTCTTCTCAAAGATGGAAAATTCTTGAGCAACTGAAGTATTATCTTTCTATGTTGCTCACTGTCTCAGGAGAAAAAAAAAAAAAGAAAAACAACTTTCTTTACTCATATCTTTCAGAACACTGGTTTGAGTAACACTAAAACAGTTCTCAGAGTATCTATTTCTGCTGTGTGTTCCAGCTGGGAAAAAAAAAAAAAAAACAAACTAACAAACAGAAAAACTCCTTCAGCTCAGCTGGAGTCTTTCCTTCGTGTACTTTTTAATATGACAGTTGGGGTTTTTTTTAATACTGAAAAAGAGACCTAATTTCACCAAATTTAAACTCTTAGTGTGACCATTACTGAATTAAGTAAAATGGTTCTTATTTTTCCCACTCTAGCTGGTTTGAAAAGTCATTCACTGTAATGTAAGCAGATTTTTTTGTCCACTTATTAATAACTCCACTGAGGAGTATGAATATAAATCCAAGTCAACAACTATCATATCATCATGTAAGAGTAATGATATTATCAAAATAATATGTGAAGTGAAAGTTTAATTGTATGGAAATTTACTACACTTCATGCATCTTCACCATTCTGCTAGTACTCATATCACAAAAGATCAAAGAAAATAATTAGAACTATTTGTATTAATATACAAAACTACATTTTAACAAAGGTAATATGAGCCTTTTTATATCATGTGATACACCATCAAGACTTCTTTCAGATTGTTGGCAGCTATAATCCCCTGATTTTGTAATGGAAACATTGAAAAATTATTTTGCTCTCAAAAAGAAGCAATATTCCAGTATGTTAATAGAAAAAGAAAAAAAAAAAATTACTTCAACTTGCTTTTTCAGCAATGTTTTCATCATAAGCCAGACTGCAGATTCCTCATAGAGGTATTCCTTTTCCATTTCCCTGACTATTCGTCTTATTCCTTTACACAAGCTGTTCTCTTTTCTGATAGCAATCTTCTCCCTTCTCAACCTGAGAGAGATAAACCCTAGGCAATGTTAAAAGGCATTGCCTCTTATCTTTTGACATTTCATTCTGAATTAAGCAATGAAACTACTCCATCAAGACAACGAATCTTTAGTGTGGAAAATATATCAATTTTGTACAACAGCAACAAAAAATCCTTGCAGAAAGTCTATTAATTATTTTCACAAAATTTGATTATTAATTTCTAACAGATTATGATCCTGCAAACACTTAATCTAGGATACTATGAATATATCTCTATGTATAGATAAAGTTAATTATAGGCAAAAATATGGTACTATTTTAGAATATTTAGAAAATTAGAAAATATTTTTATTGAACTGCACAAAATGCTCACTGCTGTCTCTTTTGCTAGAGATTCAGTCAGACAGCTTGCTCTGACTGCTACCGCTGAAAGAGAAATTTGGGTATGTGAAGATACAGACTCCTGCTGGGAATACGAGAATAACATAGACAGTGCCTCCACCTCTCTTTTCTTACCAGAGGCATCAAACTCATCAAGCCTCTCTCCAGAAATCACTTCCCCTCTTCCTTTCTTGATAATACATCTGCCTTCTCCAGTTCCCACAGTATAACTCTCCTGTTGCCTGTTTGGGCAACATTTGCCATTCACAAAGACACCCTGCAGGTAGGATAAGCACATCTTCAAAGTACAAAGTAATTATTTATTGGCTGATACACACAGATAACTGAGAATAATTATCTGCTAAGCTAAGCATTAGTATGTTGTCCGTTCTCAATAAGGCAAACAATAAATCCTTGTCAGCTAGGCAGTCATTGCTCAGGTGGTAAAATTCAGTATCTGCTTCTGAAAAAGGAGACACTCTCTCCTGTCATATTGCAATTATTACCTCCTCCATCAGAATTCAATGTGAAAACACTTGAGTGTTTTTTTTCTGTTGAAACCTTAATTTTTATTTCAACAATCCTACATTTACCTTTTTTTTCATAATAATTTTTTTTTTTTTTTCAGAAATTAGCTGTTTCCTCAGAATTACAGGAATTTAGCATAATTGTCCATCCCTAAAGGCCTTTCAGGAGTATTTAATTTAAACATAGATTACTAGGCCAAAGAACTACTTAAAGAAGCAGATAATTTTGATACACTATGGCAAGTAATAAATTCTTTCTTTCTTTCTTTCATTTCCTCCCTTTGCAAAAAATAATGATAAAGCCATACCTTTTCTGTATTGCAGAAATATACTAATTATATGTTCATTCTTCTTTTAGCAAGTTAAGCATGACATATTTGCTTGGAGTGCATTTTAAAAAATTGCTTGGTAAAATTATTAAAGAAAATGCAGCTGGAAAATTATATTAGAAAAAATCAGTGTCAGCAAAATAATAATTTCTGTAATTTATCAACTCATGCAATGATGTGCAGGTATTAAAATAACTAAACTATTCTCTGGTGTCTCTTTAAAAAGGTGAAGTGTACCAAAAACTGAACTACAGAGGTATGAGGTAGGGTGAATCTCCCATCTTTTGCATTGTATGTGGAAGGCTATTTGACCTTATTTCATGAACCAATAGCCAACAAAATTAACTGAGAATATTGCTGGTACTAGCAAATGTGGATATATAATAACATCAACTTTTGTGTAGTGGCCAAGTACACAATTCTTTCAAATAGTTTAACTCAAGGGCATTGAAAAGTCCTATGCAAAAGAAAAACAAAATTAAAAGTGGGAGTATAACTCTCAAGAAATAGAATCATTTAGATAAAAATATTTTTAAGACTTCATATCATCAAATTGCATGAGTTAATAATTCTAAACATGTTCTTGTGCTTAAACTTGTCTTCTGCTGACCGTCTGCCCAACTAAGAAGGATATTATCATCAACAGACAAATCAGCAACCACAGTCCTCCCTCTGCTCTTAAATCATAGACCAACAATCCAGCGTGCCAGACCACTGGAGGGAGGAATAAGTCAATACATTCATTCACAGCATAGGATGTACAGAAGGGAGCAAGCTGACTCCAGAACCATGCCATGGTAGATGGAAGGACCCAGGTGATCAGTTCAATCCCAATCATATAGCAACTGCCAAGACAGAAACTCGTCATCTTGCCCTGCCATCCTGGGAACTCCACTTGCTACGAAGCACATAAACTCTGCAAGCAGGCCATCCAACTGCACTGCAGGCAAATCCCAATCATATAGCAACTGCCAAGACAGAAACTCGTCATCTTGCCCTGCCATCCTGGGAACTCCACTTGCTACGAAGCACATAAACTCTGCAAGCAGGCCATCCAACTGCACTGCAGGCAAAGTCAGTTCTTGTAGAGGTGGCTTCTTGCCCCACCTCCAAGTTAATGTGGAAGGTGGGGAAACCTGGTGGTGATCTCCTAATCAGTTCCCACTCAAGGCTGGCCAGACCCTGGCTGAAAACCAATCAGGAGGGTCCTAGTTGTGGGCATCATTCGTATGCCAACTCTCATTCAGGGCTGGGGGTTTAACCCCAGCACTTCAACTTGTCCTTTGACATCTGTGCATTGAGATCTGAACTTCATAAGGGTGGAGTTACTTTCTGTTGCTTTCAACATATAGATATAACCAAAACCCACAAGACTGACAAATATACATAGGGATGATAGAAGTATATGTCTGAAATATTCACCTATTTACTTGTCAAGGGTTATGGGCTGGCCTGGCCACTAGACAACTGGCAGTTGTTCTCTGTTAACTCCTTTTGCTTTCCCTGAAGGGGAAGAGAGGGAATAAGGGAGACAGGCTTATTGATTGGAAAAAAGAAAAAAAGAAACACAGCTAAAGCAGCCTGAATGAAAATAATAGTAATAAAATTAAATATATACAAACCCAATATCCAACCCAACCTCTCCAATGGCTATTATGTCACCATCACTACTGATGCTGTGGAGCAGGCACTGGAGAAGTGCCAGACTGGACTCAGCAGCAGACAAGAACCTGATTCAGGAGCTAGGTTCTGGAACACATTGATCAGGATGGAAGGCAGGATGGACAGAGTCCTCCTTGGATTCCAGACGTTGAAGAGGAGAGTTTGACTCTCATGATCCCTCAGCTTTATACTGAATATGACATAGATGGGATGGAATACCCCATCGGTCAGTTTAGGGGCACCTGCCCTGTCTGCTCCTCCCCACAGGTGCAGCCTTTTACTCTCTGTATGCCCAACATAGCACCCAAGATTTAACACTGACCTTGGTCTGCACAGGAGCAAGTATAAGCAAGGGCCTTTTTGCATGCCAGTTCTTGGTAATAACTGTGAACATTGAGTGTTATAACTGCTAGAAGCAGACACTGGCTGCAAAAATATGCTGTTAACTTCAGAATGTGCAGTTAGTTAAAGAGTCTTAGCTGAAAAGTAAAGTCACTGAACAGAATAAATTGGTTCTAGCTCAAACCAGGACATTACTTCCCTATGCTCTTATTATGCGTGTCTATATTAAGACCAAGTATACCTACATGCTCTTCATGTATTACTGAGAAACAGTTTGCTATTGGTATTTGTATTTTGAGATCAGTCATGGTAACTGTGAGACCTAGGTTGTATGTATCTCCTAATTTGGGTGTGAGTGGAGTTGACGTCCAAACCTATTCCTAAACCTATGGAATTCAGTGACACTCTCATGTCTTACCATGGAATGAGTCCTGATTTCTCCAAGGAGTGCTGCAGAGAGTTTGCAGAGTTTTTGTTTGGTTGGTTGGTTTTGGGTGTTTGGTTTTTTTTTTTTTGTTTGTTTGTTTGTTTGTTTGTTTATTTGTTTGTTTTTTAAATTGAACATCATGATTTATATTATGAGGGGAACAGAGTTCTAAAATTTATTTTGTAGACCCAAAGATATGTGAAAAAAAGCTCTGTGATTTCCTAAATGTTGAAGAAAATTAATTGTTAGTTTTCTTGTAGCTAAAGAAACCAAACTTCTATGTATTTCAGCAGAGAAGGCTGGTGTCTTTGAAGAGGATTAAATGATGGGATGACAGCACCTGCTGTGGAAAAAAAGGTGAATAAAAATAATGAAAAATGATGAATAAAACTTCAGTTATAAAGCCTACTTTTTGAAAGCTGTTTTGCTTGTATAACCACAAACGCAGTTAATATCAATAGAAAATGCCACAGACTTTTTCCTGACTATAGACGTATGACCAATATCTGTTTAGCTTATAACACTAAGATTTTAAAGAGACTCCATACACCTTAACCTTCTCCACAAGACTTTAAGATCTGATGAAAAGTGGATGATTAATTGGCTAGTGATGCATCCTAACTAATGAAATACCTACCAGATTCACAGAAAGCAAATATCACAAAACTTCTTTTGCCTGAAACTACACACATATACATGCATGCACATACACACATATACAGCATCCTTGAACTGCATATATCCAAAGATATGACTAGATATAATTTACTTAAACATGGAATATATTTAGTTCAGTTCATTTTGTCTTCAATGGTCACTTAGCGTTGTTTAAGATGAAATCTACTTGCTAATTGTCCTATATAGGTACAACGAATTCTGCCTATGCACTTTTGCAATGGTGTTAATATTCAGTAAACTTATAGCTTCTGGCTAAGAAGTACCTGTTAAGATAAGTACAATGAAAAGAAACCCTACTGAAATTTTTAATGCCTTTATTAAATTGATCATGAGCAGGCAACCTAGAAAACTACCTTCTGGCATGTTGAGAATATATATCTGCAGTAACTTTGAAATACTTGGTTAAGCTAATTTCATGCAGTGGCTAGCCCAAACATGAAACTGATCAAGCTGTTTCCTGGTTTTGTGTTAGTTTTTAGAATAATATCAGAGATCATGTAGTCTTCTCTATGTAGAATGGGCTCCTGTAAAACTATAAATGTAAATTTCTAAAATGGTTACTTGACAACAGTGACCCCGCTGTTTAACAAGGAACTATAAATTATGCTTATACTTCCTGAAGTCTTCTTTCTGTTAAGAATGTTGAATCTGCAATGCTGTACTAGTAAAATAAATTCAGGTTTTCTGAACAGGTATTTTTTTATGTTATTTACTAAAGATAAAGGTGACAGTTAAATAAAGGTCTAATGGCAGCTATCAAAATAATAATTTAAATCTATAAATTAGAAAGATTTTAAACATTCAGTTCATCATAACCATATATTTATACATAACGGCTTTTGGTAAGAGATACAATTATCTCTAGCTTAGTATAAAAAAATTATATGTTGAAATAATTGAGACTTAAACCTTTAATTTTTCCTTGCATGGTCATGATCTGCTTGCACTTTCCTACATGCATGAAGACCAACACAACACTTCCTTAAATAAATTCCCCCATTAAGCATTTATTTGAACTGCTGTAATTAAATTTCTTAGATATTTAAATATAATGTTCCCTCTGAAATCTGTGCAACCAAATGAGGTGTGGATCCCTCAAGTAACACAAACTAAAATACCCCTAAAGATTTAACTAATAAAAAACTGAAACTGCAGTTAAGTATTGACTTCAGGCACTTGAATCTACTGTGATTAACTAGAAACACAGAAATCAGTCTCAATTACCCTGCCCCATGCTCAGTTATGCCAAACCCATTCAACCGATGCCCAGCCACAAAGAATTATGTAACTATCTGTTAAACTTTAAAAACCTAGAGATGATTATCTGTATTCTGCTTCTTTGTCTTTTTGAAACATCCCTAACCAGAGCAGCTTGGCATAGAGCTTGGACTACCTCCCTTGAGAGCCTTAGTAAGATCCAAGGCGAAGCAGTTCAACATTTCTGAAGAGCCTTACCTGGAGGATGGGTCAGAGAACACAACGAACACCTAGATTATATGCCAGTAATCACAGTTCATATGACTTTTTCTGTTTATAAAATAGTCTTTTATGGAATAGCTTTGAGAAACCCAAAATGTAAG
>NW_008590316.1:42096-46453 GCF_000691845.1 Merops nubicus | reverse complement strand
GCTGAATGCCCTAAACAATAAACTGCAGTCCTACTCTTTATGCAGCCTTCCCTCCAGTAGACAACAGGATCAGGAAATTAAGTGTATTTCACATTAATTAACTTCCAGGTTACTGGACGGACCAGTCTCTTGGGAAACTGAAGTTTCAGATACATTCTGTACTATTCAGCTTTTAATTTCCTCTTACAACACAGAATTTACTTTCAGGGAGTTCTCTTCTAAAAATAGAGGACGTTATGAACTGTCTTTCTGAGGAATTTAAGTCTTTAAGTGCACAGTGTAGAGAATCTGGACATTTGCTGATAGAATTTGGATATCACTGTTTTTTGAATGTAAGACTTAAGTTGCCAGTTCAGCATTCAAGTTGAGGAAAATACTCATAAAAGTATTATTCTGGCATGGAAATGTTTAGATTCGTTTGCCTATTCTTAATTCTCCCCAGCTGAGTGAGGGAGAAGAAACTTAAAATGATTGTATGTTTGGACCCTGAGATCTCAGACTGTAAAAGGTACTTTTTTTTTTTTTTTTTTTTTAAAAGAAGTTGATATCGGTTTTTTTATATATCTCATTATCACAATATGGTTGAGGTTGGAAGAGACCTCTGGAGATCATGTGGTACAATGCCGATCCTCAAGTAGGGTCATCTGAAGGTGGTTGCCCAGGACTGTGTCTAGATGCTTCTTGAACATCTGCAAGGAGAGAGACTCCATAAACTTCCTGGGCAACCTGAGTCAGTGCACAGCGACCCCTACAGTAAAAAAGTGGCTTTAAGTGATTTTTATGACAAAAGGACTATTTTAATCATTCAGTCTCATGCACATTACCGAGACCTGCAGTTCCTTCAGCCAGATCATAAATTCTGTTCAGGCTAATACAATATATATTCACTTGGTCTAATTTCAGTCATTTTGATCACTCCAAATGACTTCCAAAGAACTTAATTTCATTGCAAGAAGCTAGAATAAAAGGTGTACCTGCTACTTTAAATTTACAATACCTGATAGGAGCTAACAAAGCTGATCTTCCCTTAAGTGTTTTTAGTACTTACTGTTAAGGGACTGGCTCAGGAATCTCTCTGGCAAGTATAGATGCTGCAGATAAAATTACTTTAAATCCACTGATTTGTTACACATTTAGGTCCATTACATTTAAGCATGTTTTAAATCTATTAAAAAATGGGTAACATATGTTTTTAAATATTTTGCTGAAGGGGACGGACTGGTGAACTGGGACATTAGACACTTTTTTCTTTTCTCTATACAATACCTAAACTATTCTTTTAATGTAGGTTAAAATTACAGTCAAAAATACAATAATAGAAAATTAGATAGAGTAAACTTGAACTGTTCTTATTTTATGATAACCCCCTTTTTAATAATGACATTTATTGCAAAATCATTCTACAATTAATACAAATAAAAAAGAGCATTAATGAAGCAATAGTAATATGATTAACACAGAACTGGATCTGCCTTCCTTGGCTTATTGTGAGCTATGAGCAAAGAAGTAAATCCATTTTTATCTGTTAATCAGAAGTTCAGTATGCTTAACAAAGCCCCATGATTTAGCAGTAAGATAAATCAAACATGAAAATAGTTCTGCTTACCCAAACTTTGCTTTTAGGTAAGTAAGCCAACTGAATATTGGAGAACTGGAGCCAAACCAAGAATATAGTATGTCCTACTATGAACAGTTTCTAACACCAATATGTGCTATGTTTCTCCCCAAATGAAGAAAGATTGATGTGTAAGGAGAAAAGCAAGCTGTTAACTCCTTTTCTACAGGTGTAGATCACAAACACTGAGTATCTTGTGCTTGTTTATAAATTCATAAGTATAGAGGGAATAGGTAGTTCTGTGTACCGATTTTCTATTAATACTTCAAAAGCTAAACTGAACATTTAGCATGTATTTCCTGTGACTGTTACAAGACCTGGTTGAGAAGGTGTTCTCAGCTTCTGGTTATACTCCCAAAAATCAGAAAGATGTACAGCCTCTCAACAGGACATTCCTGCCTTCATGTCTAGAGTGAGGTAACATTGTTTTAGTCTCCTTTCTTTGATGTAGAGCAACAATTTTTAGAAAAGAAAATGGCTGGAAGATTATTCAGCTTCCATAGGGTGCCGTAGATGTAAGAAAAGGTTGACCCTTCATGATAAGTTACTTCACCACAGCCATTTATTTTGATTAGGTAAATACAGTTATATCATAGATCTTTTTTTCTATTATAAACACTAGTTGAAAGTATCGAATCTAACTGGAAGTATGTAAGGGTTCAGGAATAGCAGTGTTTCAATATTGCTGCACTAAGCTCCTGTACAGCAAAATGTTCAACACAAAAGCTGGAACAGACACATGGCTTGCAGCTGACTATAGTGACATCATCACATACTGGGGGATGAATCAGGTGCTTAGAAAGAAAAAGTATTTATCAATGTTTAAGAATAGGAATTTTAAAATGATATTCAATAAAAGATTTTAAAAAATATTTAATAAAGTCAGCAGTTTGATCAGAGCAATTCATTAGTTATAGCTGCCAATATGCATTTAATAATAAATCAGTCTTTAAAAATAAAATCAGTGTAGCAATTTTTTTTTAAAAAAACAAAATTAACAGAAGTATTTTATGTATGATAACCTTTGCTGGTTTTTCCAATTTATTTTTTTTAATTTATCATCCAAAAACCCACCTTGATATGAAAAGCAAAAAAAATAAAAATCCTTTCTGTAGCATCAATCTGGTTTAGATTTATTTGTATATTTTTTTAGAATTATGATGAAGTAAATTATTTGGTTTCAAAACTGTAGACTGTCTACAAGAATATACAACCTATACAATCCTATAAATACACCAGGTTTAGAAAATAAGAGACTGACAGTTGCATGTGCCTTTTAGCTTATGTTTTCTGTTGTAGATTAAAAATTCCTCTCTCATCTTTGTTTTTCATAATTATGATGCTATGTCTTTATTTTAATTCTCTGTTCTTGTCTTCTTATTTTACAATCCCCTGCTTACACTCTTCTTACACTGTTTGTCAGTAAGGTTTTGTTTTTTTTTTTTCCTAGAGATATACTAATATTGTATGCTTCTTTTTTTTTTTTTTGTATTATTTTTGCTTTGGGGAGACATTTTTATTGGTGAAAATACTAGGTTTCTTTTGGAATATGTCTCATATCCTTATTCTAAATAACATTTATAATTTTTTCTACTAGTTTTAAAATGCTTCAACCAACTCAGTCCATTTATTTTTTTTCCAGCACAATATTATTTTAAAGAGACATGTAATTATGTTGCATTTTGAAAGCATTGTAAATTATGCACAATCAACAAAGCTATTATGTGACACTGTAGAATGTACAACTAATGAAAATGTAATCACCAGACCTTATCATTTTAGCTGAAGTTCTAATTTAATAATACAGTTTCATATACCCAAGAGCCTTCTAACATTTATTTATCATGCCAATTTCCATTACCTAATCTAAGATAATTGTGTTGATTCTCCTAAATTATACTAATAGCATCCTCCAAAGGTCTGTAGTTTGAAAAGGTTTATGACAGTAAACACATATACCTCACATTAATATGTACATTCTGTAGTATACCTCATTAACAAAGGCTTTTATAATTTATAATTTAACCTTGTAGATGAACTTTTCTGATGAACAGACCATGGATTCATTTGCTTCTTACCTCTGTATGACAAAGCCTGCATCAAGAATACTGGATTTTCATTTACTTTCTTCACTTCAGGTGAGTTGCTGATTTATGATACGATTTTCACTCTCTTCACACCCCACTTTTGAAGCTCAGTTCAGTTTGGAACTTAAGACTTTATTTTACACTCATAAAATCAATGGCAGGGATCCACAATTATTATGAAAATATTTCATAAATATTGGAAGACTTGGCCTTAGCTGCAGAAATGGCTTGCTGACAGAAACTCCTTCTCATGCAAGTCCCGCTGCCTGTTGGAGAGGTAAGGAAGTGAGCTGTCAGTGACAAGGATTGAATGTAGTTTGTTCTGAAAACAAAGGGAACTCTGCTTTGAGCTCCTTCACCTTCCATATACACTGTGAATATCCAGAAATCTGTACAGTTTTGAGAAGTCTCGACACTATTTTCCATTCTAGCAATGCACAAAAAATAAAAAAGTATTTTGCTAGAGGGACTGGCGCAGAGAACAAACAAAAATTCAGTAATAATAAAGTCCAGTATTTACCCAAGCACTTTATCATATATACACTCTAAGCATTGAGGTTCATTCTTGATGCACAGCTATAATACTAACCCCTTCTACCTTCCTCTTCCAATGCTGCAGCATCCTCATTCACTCTGTTAAATCAGCTCTAGCTGA
>NW_008590316.1:37016-42065 GCF_000691845.1 Merops nubicus | reverse complement strand
GGGAAAGAGAATGAAAATATATGATGTGCACATGTCATTTTGCCCAACTTTTTTGTTTCCACTTGTCAGGAGTTCTAGAGATTAAAATCAACATTCTTACGTATAAAAGAAAGGATCATTGACTGTAAGGCGGGGCACACATCTGTGCTACATTTATCTACTCTGGACATAACTGTGTCTCACCTAAAAAGGTGCAGTTTGTCAGACAAAGCAGTGGTGAATTTGGCCATTAGATTTTTGCAAAGACTTCTCTTTGATTTCTTTAGAAAGAAGCCATTATGCTATACATATGTAATCAAATAAATGGTTTCTAAAGGAATTGCTTGTAATTTTTCCTCAACTTGTCCTTGTGAAAGTGCTTTTGTTGCCCACACCAACGTTTGTAGTGATCTATATGAAATGTTTTTATCAATGACAAGTATGATAGAAATTACTATACCTAGGCATTATTTTTGTGCACACAAATTCATGTAGACCAGAATAGAGTACGTAACTGTATATTCCTTCTTCTCAAACACAGTTAACTGTCTGTTCAATAGAATAAATTAACAAGCTGATACCTGAATTTCTAAAATTAAAAAAAAAAAAAACAAAAACAAAAACTAAAAGCATTTATAGATAAACAAGAAAGATTTAGGGAAAATAACAATAATAATCTAGGTGAAAGTTTTGATTATGTGGTATGAAGACCCCTTAGAACTCGATCTGAACTCAGCAGTCAAGTACCAAGAATGTAAAAGAAGGCAGTGCAAATGCAGTGTACTATGCCTGGAACAGGTATTAGATATCTCTGCACCTGTTCTAAAATGCACCTCCACTACTGCTAAACCTGTCTATGACTCCCTTTGCAGCCTATGGAGAGGACTACAGTTAAGCAGGTAGTCCCAGCAGGCCCTGGAGAAAACCACACCAGAGCAGATAACCACAGTTCAGCCTGCACAGGACCCATGGAGAGAGGAGGTGGATGTTTCCTGAGAGAACTCTCATCTGCAGAGAGATGATGCTGGAGCAATCTTTCTTGACATACACTTTGGCCTTTGGAGGACACAGTCTGGAGCAGACTGAAAGGCTGCAACCCGTGGAAAGGAGCAACACTGGAACAAGGGAACAGCATGCAGGGGAAGGAGTGGCAGAAAGGAGCTGTTATGCACCAGCATAAGCCCCCATTCCCCATGCCCTGGTGCTGCCTGGAGACGAATAAGGTAAAGGAGTTGGGAATAAAAGAGTGAAGTTGAGCCTGGGAAGAAGGGAGAGTGAAAAGATAGTGGTTTAGTTTTTGTCTTTGCTTGTCACCATCCTATTCTAATTGGTAATAAATGAAACTAATTTTCACCAAGCCCAGTCTGTTTTGTCTGTGGTGGTAACTGGTAAATGATCTCCCTATCTTTATTTTGACCCACAAGCTGTTACATCTTATTTTTTCCCCTACGTCCTGTTAGGGAGAGGAAGTCAAAGAGCATCTGGCTGGGGGTCTGACAACTGGCCAGCTCCCCACAATAATACCACTTTGTGCTGGTAAAGTTCATAACAATAACCAAGTATCTGTAGAAACCTTAAGTAATAAATAACTCTACTTCTATTATTCTGGAAATGGTTCATTTTCTACAGTGACTTGCTCACATTCTAAATCCTTTCTTTCCTGAGCTTTCACTATATAGAATTACAGCACCTCAAACTGATACTTTGCTCAGACATTACCCCAAAAATACATCAATACAGACAAGAGGGAAAAAGATAACAGAATAATATTTATAGGTAAAATATAAAGAACCATAAATTTGACAAGATACTTCTTTATAAGTAAAAACAAATGAACAAACAAATTCCATTTTCCCCTCTACCCCCTGAAAAATAAATCCCACAACAGATTTGGCTATTATGTAATTCTGCCTTCTAGGGATACAGCCTGTCTTCTAATGTGGTAGTTCACAGAATGACCAAATGGCAGGGACTGGAAGTGATCTCTGGAGATTATCTCCTAGTCCAACGCCCCTGCTAAAGCAGGTTCAACTACATCAGGCTGTAGATGTTAGGGTTCCTTAAGTACAGTGTGTACCAGGATCTGTTTTGTGCTGGCTTCTGGAAGGTTTTTGAGGTTTGTTTAGGAGAAGGCTAGGTGGTACAGACTGAAACCATAAGGTTCATGACAATAAGTGAAGATTAAGGACAGTTGTGAGCCGGCCACCACTCAAGATTGCACCTTGGCAGAGTTTCATTTATTAAGGTACAGCATGCAATTCTTTGTGTAAAATCAACTTCCTGGTGAGCATACCCTGATCTTTCAGCCTCTTCTCACAGATCAAGAGCTGCAGCCCTTCAATTGGTTCAGTACTGGGAGTATTTCTACAGCTTCTGTCTTTATAAAAAAACAAATAAAAATGAGCAGACAAATATTTGCAAAGATTCATAAACCTCTGTCATAACTAGGATTAATATCCCTTGGGTTAACCGTGTTAGCAGCTTTTCAGGAAATAATAAAAAAAAAAATCTCTACATATAAATTACGAAGCCACAGGATGCTATGAGATAAAATAGAGATGATTCTCTTCTGCTTCTCTATATTGCCTCTTGGGAGAGACTTGGTTCCGTTCTGGATTTTTTTTTTTTTCTTTTGTGATTTGCTATAGGGTGTGTAAATACTCATGCAGAAATATGAAACGAGCAGAAGATATAGGGTCTAATAAAGATTCTCTAGTCTTCACCATACTATCATTCTCCTAGCTAAAATATTGAGACTGTCCATTAGAAACTTCTTAGCCCATAAACCAGCTCCTGGGCTGTCTTTATCTGAGACAATAACCTTGCCACACAAGTGGTCTGAGCAATGGAAGATACTGTTCTCTTTAAGACAGCCTTTAGTGGCTAAAATGTGAATGCTCTGTGGGTCTGTACCACAACATTACATCTAGATAGAGTTGTCTTGAACTAGAGAAATTAGGCTGAGTTTTAATGTATTTTGCATTACTCATAGTTAGTTCTTTTCTTTTTTTCTTTTTTTTTTCATTTTGACCCACTTGACCTGGCAGCCTGTTAGTCAGATATTTTCCTCTTCATGTCTTTTAGACTTCTCATACTCTTTGCACTCCAGTTTTCAGAATTGGAAGCCATTTCTGAACTGGAAAAAGTAAATAAATTCATTTCCATACCAATCAGACAAGTGTAGGTTATATAGTAATTTTGTTAATGGAGTGTTTGATCTGGCAATCAAAGCAGGAGGAGAAAACTCTACTCTTTATAAAATATCTGGTTTTTTTTGTTTGTTTGTTTTTTTTTAATTTGATTTGCTCACATCCCTACTCTTTTCCTAATATTCAATAGGTTTTTTTTTTCAGATTTTCTTATTTGCAACCCAATATTTCAAATCCTCTTGCTTATCTTATCTTTTAGTCATCTAATAGATCTAAGCTGCAGTATTTTGACTGCAGACAATGGTTTAAATCAATCTACCTATCTTAAAAGGAATGACAATTACATTTATTGAATTCCTTTTGTCTATCATTATTTCTATAATGAACATAAATTACCATAAACTTGCTTTCACTCTATGAGAGTAATTTTTACCTTTTACTGTATCTGAGAACTCCTCCACTATCATTTCATTCTACAACAAGCCAAATTGCTAACTCTATTACTTAAAGTCTATATTTGTTCAGGAGTCGTTAAACATCATGCCGTCCTCTACAGAAGATGGATTAAAAGAGGAACACATGCATAAAGTGGATGACTGTGGATACCCAGAGTCATGCTACTTGAAGATGGTACAGTAGCATAGAGAAAGACATAGTAATGTAACTTTGAAAAAATCTTTGCTTTGACATATAGCCAGGAGGCCTATTTTCCCCTCAGAACTGAAAAAAAAAAAAAAAAAAAGAAAATAAACCCCAAAAACCTCTTGGTGACTGTTTATACTGCTGTAATTTCGACTTTGAAAATCCCCACCTTTAAAGTCGTATCTTCCTAAAGCTGGAAATTGATGTTGCAACAAACTGAAATTACATATTATGCAGTCAGAGCCAAAAGTTATCTGTGAAAGATCTTAAAAGTTCCGCTATAGTTAGATACACTTTAAGAAACACATAAAGAAAACATTAAAAAAAAAAAAAACAACAGACTGCAGATTTAGAGAGGTGAATATTTTTTTTTTCCGAAGTTACTCTAATTCATAGTTGAAAGTGATTATAGCTTATATTTTAAGACCCATTATATTTTGAGACCAGCATTAATTCTTAAAGAATTGCTAGAACAATGGAGGATTTAGTAGTGACATACTCACTATGTTGCACCATTCATCCAACTTTGCTAACATTGTGTGGTAAATTAAAAATAACACCATCGTTCCTTTCAGTTCATGCTCTTGTCTCAATCATCATACCTAAGGCATTCTAATCTAAGTCACTTTTATTCAAAAGACCACCGATTACATAGAATACTTCAGGCTGAAAGGGACCTCAGATCTCTAGTCTAACCTTCTGCTCAGGGCAGCATCAACTATTCATTAAGTCCAGGTTGCTCCAAGCTTTATGCTTTTGAGTCTTGAAAAGTCTCCTAGGACAGACAATGACAACCCCTCTAGGCAATCTGTTCCACTGCTTGGATGTTTTCATTTTTAATATATTTTTTTTTCCTAATATCAGGTCAGAACCTATCTTGTTACACCTTATGACCATTGTTTCATCTCTCTATGAACCACCTTAAAGAGCCTGACTCTGTATTTTCAGCAATTTCTGCTGAAGTACTGGAGGCTGCTATGGGTTCTATCACATTGACAAGAAACTCTCTATGCTGAACAAGTCCAGTTTTCTCAGCCTTTTCTCATGTGGGATGTGCTCCAGATCCTGAACGTGGTCCTGGCCGTATGAGGGACTTTTATCAAGACTATCGAAACCTTTCTTTCACTTGGGAGCCCTAAGCTGGATGCATTCCAGATGTTGGCTGTCCTGGTTCAGCTAGGATAAACAAGACTGCTTCAGCACACTTTGATCAGATTGTCTTTTTATCTCAAACATTTGTGCCCCACGCTGGGAACCAAAAAGACCATGGTGGTTCAGC
>NW_008590316.1:22483-36985 GCF_000691845.1 Merops nubicus | reverse complement strand
GGGAGCCAGGCACTGCAGGGCCGCTTGCTCACCCCTCACCCTCCCACATGGGAGGGAGAAAAGGTGGAAAAATACAAACCCCCGGGGGCTGAGAGAAGGAGAATTTACTGTAACAGCACTAGGGGAACAGCAAACAGTGGCAGTAACAACAGGGATAACAACAGATAACAAATTGTACAAAGGAAACAGATCCCCACACGAGCTCCGGACAGCACAAACTGCAGCTTGCAGGCCCCCTGGACACCTCCTGCCCTGGGGAAACAGGCTTGGCACAGCACAGCCAGGACGTTGACTAATGAGTGCCAAATGAAGAGAAACAAGGGATCAGTTTGAGCAAATAAAATTGATTCTCTTAACGTCGTGGGTGTGTTCCTGCTGTGCTTTATCCTTGCTGCCCAAGTACATGGCTAACTAAAATCTAGCTTGCTGTTCACCCTTTCCCCACGGTCCTTATCAAAAGAACTGTTCACCAGCCAGTCAGTGCCCAGCTTTTACCACTCAAATATGTAATCCAGGTGAAAATATTAATTTCCACAGTCTCACTTTTGTACAAAGCAGTAAGAATAAACAGTTCAAAGGCTACCAAGCGTGTTCTGAATAAAATTTAATTTCAGCTAAAATAATTTTCACATATGTAAACATTTTTTTTAAGTCAGACTGAGTCTAGACTGTATGCTCTGTCCAAAGAATCAGAGAATGGTTTAGATTGGAGGTCATCTGGTCTGACAACTCCAACAGGTTCACCTAGAGGAGGCTGCCCAGAACCAAGTGCAGACAAATTTTTAAGATCTCCAAGGGTAGTAACGCCACAACCTCTCTGAGCAACCTGTGCCAGTGCTCACATATTGTCACAGTAAAAGAAGCTTGTTTTTATCTTCATATGGGACTGTTTCAGTTCGCATCATGTCACTGACCACCACTGAAAAGAGACCAACCCCATCTATTTATATCTTCCTTCAGATATTTGTATATGTTGATAAGATCCTGCTAAGACTTCTCTGTGCTGAAAAGTACCACCTGTCTCAGCCTTTCCATACAAGATAGATACTCCAAGACTTTAGCCATCTTCGTGGCCCTTTGTTGGACTAATAGAAACTTATTATGCTTATTGCTGTTTATACAACAGAAACACAAACTACATCAACACTGCATGGCTGTAATAATTACCACCACCAAGCATAAGTATGTTTGTTCAGGAACTAGTCACAATATTTTATTGTTCTAAGAATCTTCCAAACTTGAGTCTTTTTAAAAAGCTGCTATTCTACTTATAGTTGTACATAAATAAATTACAGTGATAGAAGTAAAATGAGTCACAGCTGTCTGTGATAACTGGAAAAGGACCTTGCTTACAAGTATGGAAACCAAGCATCAGAGGGGAGCTAATGGACATAACTATTTGAAGTAACCATGTCCCCTTCACTCTTCATGTTAAAGCTTTGCAAGTAAGTCATGAAGTAGATCAGTTTTTTAAGCATAATATCTTATGACATCTATAGAAGATATTTAGCAGTATTCATGGTGCACGGAATCCACGGTAGATCATACACTTTTACTCCATAAAGTTTATTAAAATGCCAATAAAACAAATCATTAGGCTAATGGTAATTAATGATTAAGCCAAAAATTAGCCCAGCAGATGACCAGTGTATCTGCTAGAGCTGAATATCGGCTTAATTCCTGCCTCAAGTCATTTGTGCTATTAGACTATAAATAGAATTACTTAACTAAGTATAATAAAACTGTTAAGCTTCATTATTCCATATTGATAGCTATAGTCTGTATTTGATCTCTATACAAAACAAATGAAAATCTATCCATAGAATTGTAATGACTTGGGCTGCTTGTAAATATAATAAAGGATGAGTTGAAATTTCATATTTAGGAGAGAAGGTAAAAGTTAAAGGAAACAAAATGCATCTACAGAGCCTTACTGGAGAATAGAAAGTAACTAGAAAGATAATTTAAATGTTAATTTAAAGGAAAAGAAGTGAACAAATAACCTTCCTCAAGCTGCTGTACTTGTAGCATAGACCTTCCCAGCACTCCACCTACAAGAACATTAAAGACCCATGTAATACAATCAAGAACTGTGTGCATAACTCACAGGTTTTGTATTATCATGTCCCCTTTTCTCACCAGTCCTGAAAACTGAGTTAATCAGAGAACTATGATAGGGAAAAGTTGCAAATACAGCAATCAAAGACATCTCTGTTCCTGCTTGTTACTGTTATTAGCATCTCTTGCAGTTTTTAAATGCTGATAGGTGCTTTTCCAGGAAAAGCTCTTAAAAGCTTATATTTTATTGCAGAAAATAAATTACTCAAGAGTATTTATTCATCTAGAGAGATGGCTGGTTAGAGGGCAAATGCCATTTTTAGCATCTATGTTGACTATGGAATTCATAGTGAATTGTTACCCAGCTCCTTCAGAAAACCAGAGGGTTAATACTACCCTTTCAGAGAGTCAGAGCTGCTGGTTTTTTTTTGTTTTTTTTTTTTTTTTTCCACATCCTTATGTAACATCAGCTGTGCCCATAAAAAAGAGAGTTCCTTTTGAAGGAGAACACAACAGAAATAAAGAGAACAGCTGTCTATTTCTGTTTCAGCTGCCAAACAATTTTTAAACTGTTAGTTGATATGCATCTGAGATTTAGAGACTGATTTCCTTTGATTTAGAGTTCTGTCATGTTTAAAATTCTCTAAGTATAGAAACAAGGTTGTGTGTCTGTAGACATGTGCTCAAGTATATATTTTTCACTACTGATGAATGAAGGTATACTTTTGAACATGTGTGTGGTGTCTGAAAGCTACACATATTATTCAAGAACATATTTTCTAACATGTAGTGTCAGAAAGTTATCTATATTGTTAAAAATGTCATAATGTGGAGTGTTTACAGCGTTTTCAATATTGCTATGTTTTGGGGGTGTTTTTTGAGATTTTTTTTTTTTTTCAGTGTTCTGTTGTTAGATATTTAGTAGGCTTTAGTGGATATTTACTAGGCTTTTATCTAAAAAAATGTATAATACATATGTGCAATTTTCTGATAGTTTTGAGCAAGCGAGCTTTGGGACTACAATTCAGCAAAGAATTAAGGCACAATAAAAAAAAAAAAAAAAGAGGGGAAGCAACAATCACTTGTGATATTGCTTCAGTATTACCTAACGTTGCAAACAAAACCAGCTTTACATCAGTCTTTATAACTAGAGCATAGAATCCTCATGAAGTTTGGAGTGCCATGAGCACTATTTAGCAAGCTTGATTTCTACATAGTAGAAGCCATAGCTGTTCCAAGTTTTTGCCTCTGAAGAAAACAGAGCAAATTAAAATGTACTCAACAGATTTACCGTACCATAACAGCATGCTGAGATACCTGTAATTCAGAGGCAAAATCAGTATCTTCTCTACACACAGATAAAACTACAGGGCTGTATATTTTCCTTATACAGTATTTTGTGAGCCCATCTTAGGCTTCAATAGCATATTAAAATTGTTATGGGAGAAAAATAAGAAGTCATAGCATTAAGAAAAAAAATCAAGGCTAAGACTTATAACAAGGACTATGTAACTAGCTGTGCTTGACTGGAAGTTTTGAAATTAAAAACCTAAAATATGTATTAGGGTTTGGCCTGAGGGTACAGTGATGTCAGAAGAAAGCACCATGAGTCCCTTGTCCATGGCACTTTCATGTAAGAATCATAGAATCATAGAATCCTTTAGGTTGGAAGGGACCTCCAAGATCATCAAGTCCAATCATTGAGCCATTAGGGCTCTAAAGTCCTCTGCTAAAACAGATCAGAATCTGTCAGGGTTGGAAGGGACCACAGGGATCACCCAGTTCCAACCCCTCTGCCATGTGCAGGGACACTTCCCGCTAGATCAGGCTGCCCAGAGCCTCATCCATAATGATAAAGATTCATATTTATGTTTTAAATCTAGAGACATCATTGTTACTGACGCATCTGATCTTCTACAGAGCAAAAGCCTAGGGCTTCCAGCTTCCAGAACCTGTAATCTAATTGCAAATGTAATTTCAGAGTAAAGTATCTCATGTATAAATTACTTGATTCTGACGTTTGTACTTGGATATAAGATGTGAACAGCCACTGCTCTACAGCTGTAGGTAATATCACTGGTTTGAGTTGTTTGCATTTTGTTTTTTTTTAATGTTTCTCAGCAGTATGGGAACCGATTGTTTAATTCCTGTATCTGTCTTCTAGATGTCCCAGTTTCTTTGCTTTTCACACATTCAGGACTAAGTTATCTATCTTATATCAGTCAGTTGTAGCAGTACTTTCATAAATGTGTTCATGAAAGGAAATCAATTTCAAAATGTCAGTAAGAAGTAGATACATGATTACTTGTAGTTTTCTTTGTTTGTGTAATAAATGTCTGGATAATCAAAGTGCCCTACAATTAGCTCCTATGTTTTCCTCTCTTTGTTCTCTTCTTGCCTTTGTTAATTTACTAATTAATTTATTAAACCAGTTAATCTGGTTTGATTTCTGGGAAGCCTTCCATTCACTGTAATCTTAGTAAGGAATATAGATTCTAAATCATCAGGCCTGGAGCCTGTAGCATCATATATGATTTTGACTGATTCTACTACTCTTCCATTTTTCACTCTTTTTCAGAAATATAATAGAGTTCATCACTCATTTGTTTATGCTTGTTGGCAGAGGAAAAGCAGTATTCAAAGATATTCTTCAGTCTTCTATAAAGAATTTTTTATATTGTGTTTTGTTCAAAATTATCTGTTTTTCCCTAATATGTATTTGTATGTTTAAATTTAACGGGTAGGAACAAAATGATATTGCACAAAATACATACAGGATTTATGAATATGAGGAGAAGGAGCATTCAGACCACTAGGTGGCCTGAAAATTCCCTGGTTTTAAGAAAAGACTTTTTAATTCTCATTTTAGAATATTTGGAAAGAGACCATATTGCTCCTTAGGCCAGTATTTTGCTTCTTTAACCAGAGATGATTTCTCTGTATTTTGAATGTCTTTTGAATGTGTTTTGGATGCACCTGCTACTTTGTCTGAAAGCCAGTGTACTACACTGTGTTTAGTACACTGTATACTAATTCTTCTGTGTTTAATTATTTTGTGTGCTCTGGTTATCCTTAGCAGCCAATTCTTGTTATAAAAAATTGCTGTTTCCCTGCCAGTAGAGGGAGTACAAACCATTAGCTTTTACCAGACAAAATAAATGAAAATAACAGCAGCTTTTTTATATTCTAAATATACATTTATTTAATTAATTAATAAAGAACAGTCATTTCTTATTATATAATAATCAAGCTTTTATAACAGTTCAGTTATTACAGTCATCCTGAAAATACTACTGTGTTACTTTTATGAAATTTTAGGGTAACGTGCCAGCAAGTAATTTTCTTTCAAGGACAAAATTATTGCCTGACACTAGTCATCTGCTGGAGTTCTCATAAATGGTCCTTTAAAATCAATTTGTACATAATCCAGAATCAGTCTTTACCTTCTTAACCTTTAAAATCTGCAATAATTTTACTCAAAGAGGATCATTAGAATAAGGATAAATTTAGTGTTGTAATTAATATTTCACACACTGGTTCTCCTTTTAAAATTTCACAGTGAAAATATATTTTTGTTTTAATATGCTGAATTTACATTTCTAGGGGAACAATCAGTTCTTAAATGACAATATACTTGAAAATAACATTTTTTTTTTTTTTCTATATTTTCATAGCTTATATTAGAATGAACTTTTATCACTCCTTTGCATTACAAGCTGTCAAGCTGCAGGGAGTCTTACTGCATGGGTTCTTCTAAAGCTGTATTTTGTGTTTTGCGTTTTCTGTACATTCTTGGTTTATCAAGCTACAGTCTTGAAACCAGCCAAACACCCTAAACACAATAGATTCTGTAGGAGGTACAACTACTTGGCAACTCTCAAGACATATAATTTTTGTAATATTGAATATATTTTCTGGTATTACAGCAATAGGCTAATTAAGATTATTTGAATGCAGGTGGTTCTTTTCTTGCCTAGTAAATAGTCACTACTAAAACTCCAAGTAGTCAGTAAAAGCTATCAGAGGTATGGGTCCAAATTCCAAGCCACCATCTTCCTCTTAAAAGTTAATAGAAATAAATCATGGGTTATGTGATTTTTGTTTGTTTGTTTTTAAGAAGTTTTTTACTAGAAAAGAAAGATCAGAGCTCCTGAAGTAATTTTTAATTCATTGGTATTCCTTTCAGACAGAACTTTCCCTAACATTTCTTAGAGTCTGGAGATTTCTGCACTGTGGATACCAGCTACAGTGTGAGTCTGAACACTGTTGGAGTGCAAACTGTAACTAAAATCCTACCTTAAAAATTTTGTTCAATGTGGGAAGATGACCCTTTCATCAGCTAGACCCAACCTCCCTTGTGTTGTCTAGTTATAATTTCAGTATTTGCCACTGGTTTTAAGCAGTGTTTTGAAATTTCATTGGGTTTTGAGACTATATTTTCATGGATATATGAAGATGTATGTACATTTATAAATTTTTAAAAATGGACACTAAAAATGTAAGCTATTTTAGAGGTTCTATTTTCTTTAAAATATTCTGCTTTATGTTCAAGTAAAAACAATAGGGACTTAGTTTCTAGATAACCTTTAACACAGCTAAACAACAAAATTCATTAATGATTTAAAATTATATATCATGACATCTGAATGGATTTGCCTAAAAATGTATCATTTAAGGCAACAATGGAAATTTTGGTGTACGATTTATCAAACTGCTTTAGAAATTATTTACATTTAGTGTTTCATTTTTATACTCCCAAAGAAATGGTATAGTAGGGTTGTTTTGTTTTTTTTTTTTATTTATTTATTTAGCTATTTATTTATTTATTTTCTGAAAACTAAACGTGTCTGGGTGAAAGGGTTTCTTTTCTATCCAAAGTAAAACATTTTTCCTACTAAGAACAATTCTTATAAAAGCCCAAATTCCTTATTTCATATACCTCTAATCACAGAGTCACAGAATCGCTCTAAGATACATTTTATGTAATTATTCCCAAACTGTGATTTTGACATCCAAAGGTTTCCTGTTAAATATCTATATTCCAGTTGTATATTTCTATTGTTTTTATCTACCCCTGCTTCTTTTTTTATTATTATTATTATTTTATCTGCTATTTTGAATGCTTTTACCTCAGTAGTTTTTGTCTATTCCAACTGAAAAGTCTCTTCCCACCAGCTACTCTAATATCTCCATATAAACAGGTAATAACCACCTAGTCTTAAACAAAATATGTTATCTAGTGCTTTCTGTTAATAAAAAAAGAAATATCATTTTCTGGGAAGAGGATTAAAATGAATGCTGGTAGAATAATCCTCATTGCCAGAGACAAAGTATGACAGTCAGAATCACCTCAGCATCAGGATGAGGAATTTTGTGTATCTTTTAAGATGGCTGATAGGCACATAGCTCATTAATCCATATTTCTCCTACCTTTGCCACCTTTGCTTTTCTGGAATGGCAGCTATAAATCTTGGAAGTCATAATTAACCCAAGGCCTGTGGAAATCCAACAGTTTGGAAGTTTTTTCAGTTAATTTTCATCAGAGAGACAACAGAGTTCTGAAAGTACCTTAATATAGAAGAAACTGTTAACTCTAGCTCCTATGTTAATCTTCATTATGAATGACTCTTAAAAACACTCATCCTCTTCTTGCCTCTAACTGAGAGTTTGACTATCAATCTTAGCAAACATATGACTGGACTTTTTTTTCTGTATTTGTTCTGCACCTATCAGAGAAGAACTAAAAAACTGCTGGATTTCTGCAACATCTTCCTTTTTACTTGGAGAGAACAACTGAACAAGAACAACTCTAGTCATGGGAATGTTCTTCTCACGCCAGGTTATTTTGTATTGTGTTTGTTTTTTTTGTTTGTTTGTTTGTTTTTTAATATAGCATTAATTTTACAAGATGGGCTTGATATCAAAGTTACTGAAACTAAAACAAGCTCTTTCCACCATCTCATTAACTTCAACATACTTTGCTTTTGACTGTAAATTTCAGTTTCTCTCTAATTTAAATTGTACAGGCAGAGAAACTGCTGTTTTCTCTAGGATACTGAATTAAAGTCTAATTAGAGTTTTTACTGCTATTGCTATTTTTTACTAAAATCCTTTGGTATTTTCTTGTAGCTCGATAAAACCTGTTATATAATTGCAAGTGTTTCAGCAAATTCATTAACTAATTCCCTTAACACAGTGGGTTTTGTATCATACTGACCTGTGGACTTGCATATGATAAAATTTTCCAAATATTTTTTTTATCTACTTTTATCAACTGCTATACTGACATGATCTTAATTCTTCAGACAATTTACATCTAAAGAGCACTTAAAAAAAATAATGTAGAAGCTTGGTTGTTTCAGAATTATCATTGTTTTGCTTGCACTCCTCATTACTGAAGTTATCTGTACTGCCTTCTTAGCTTGCCACATCTTCTCTTCTAATCTGTCACTGAACGTTGCTTTGCTTTTTTTTCCTAAATTTCCCCAGCAAACATTAATTTAGGGAATGATGTTATCATAGAATATGATCTCCTGAAAGGGGAGTATGGAGTTAGTCAAGATAATAAAAAAATCCTTGGTAACCACTTATTTTGTAAACATGGGCTTTGCAGTTATGTTAAAACAATGAAATAACTTCAGCGTCCATGCTGCATGTATAAATTGATGTGATTGGATGCAGTAACATGCTGTTAACATTGTCTGGGTGAGATTTTGCTAACCTTAATGAGTGTAACTGTTCAATGTGAGAAAGGTTTGCAAAATGTGTCTCCAGCGAGTTACAGCTTTACCTAAGCTATGATTCCCACCCCCACACACACTTCCTCCTGTACTTTTCCTTTTCTTGCTTCCTCTAATGTTTCTTTATACAAATCTAGGCACTCTACTTAAAGTCTACTGCACATCTAATGCGTAAAGTAGTAGCATCACAGAACCAACCTGAAAATCAGGTGATTTATTTTCTGATCTTTTGTTTCCTTGGTAGTACTTCACTGCAAATTTTGGGAAGATTCATATGTCAGACTCATGCTCACCCTGCCTCATGTTCTCAGCTTTGTTGGTGTTTCTCAGTACAGGTTTTTTTTATTTGATTCTCATCCAACATTTTACCCCAGAAGTGAAAAGATGTAGTGGTTTTATTTCAATTGCTTCCTATGCAGCTATCTGTAGCTGTAGCCAACATACTTTTTTCCAGTCTGTTTTATGGGCTATAGTCTGATCTATATGGAATAAAAATATGATTGCTCAAAGAGCTTTTTTATCAGTGAGTAATTGAGTACTTTCCTCTTTCACATATCTTACTGTTATGTAATCATTACAAAAATTCCATTTTGTCATTCAAATACTGTTTGGGGTCTGTTCCAAAGCTAAAATCTTTACCAGTCTTAGGAAGTCACACTCCTTTTCTAAGATAATTCTTGCAATCAGCAAATGGAGAGTTGGAGCTTTCAGGAACATGTGTATGTATACCTTCATACTCTACTAGAGCACATATTATTAACAGATCTGACAGTAATTTCTGCAAGTTGTAGTACTAGTAAGCAAGATGGTTGGGACTTACATATTATAGATCAGTCAGTTATTGTGGTTTTGAATTACAAATATTATAATATAGTACATCTCTTTATTTTTATGTAATTTGAACTTCTCCAGTGAAATAATGAGCTATTCTAAGTAAATACCCATACTATTTAGACCCAGTGCTAGAGAACTGAACAGGGATTTCTCAGTCTTAAAGAATTTTAGTTTACGTTTTCTGCTCATGTTACTCATTTTCTTTGCCTCTATCTTTGGAACAGTTCTAATTCTGTAACTGAACTTCTGAATCTTCTTGATAGAAAGATCCTATTTTCTCCTTTCTTACTTTTTCTTCTCCCTTTTTTGCCTTTCAAAAAATATTGTCCAAAAATTCCTGACTGTTTTAATTAATTTATATATTATTCAGACTAGTGCTTAAACTTTTAGACACTTGTTGCTTAAGATTCAATTAGTAATAAAATTTTTAAAAGTGATGAACGGATAAATGTCTTTTGAGGCAATACTTATAGTCCAGACTTAAAACAACTGCAAAAGTATAATACTTGAGGAAACACTCTGAGTGTAAATAGTTTTAGAGATTTATTGACATCTGAAGTCCTTGAGATAAGTGGTTGGATCAATAAAAATGATTTTGCACTATTTTATCAAGAAACCTTGTCAACTGAGGAAAGATAAAAGAGTTTTAGGAGGCTAAATAGACCTAATAAGAAAAACAAACAAACAAACAAAACCTGTTGAATTTTATTACTTAGCCACATTTTAATTTTGTATCTCATCTATCAAGCAAAGTAATTCTATTTAGTTGGGGTTTTTTTGTTTGGTTGGTTGTTTTTTTTTTAATATATATACTAAATATAGAAGTTCTGAGCTTTCCAGTCCTTATTCATGTTAAGACAGGGATCTATATGTGGTCAATTTAAGAAAAAAACAAAACAAAACAAAACAAACAAAAACAAACAAACCAAAACCACAAACCTACATCTCTGTAGGTGAGAAGTTGAAGTGCTGGGGTCTAAGTATTGAAAGGCTGCAATAAGGTCTCCCTTGAGCCTTCTCCACGCTGAACAACCCCAACTCCCTCAGCCTTTCTTCACAGGAGAAGTGATCCAGTCTTCTGATCACTTTTGTGGCCTTCCTCTGGACTCACTCCAACAGGTCCATGTCTTTCCTGTGCTGAGCACTCCAGAGCTGGACATAGGACTCCAGGCGGGGTCTTATGACAGAATAGTAAAGGAGGAGAATTATCTGTCCCAACCTGCCAGTCACACTTCTTTTTATACAGCCCTAGACACAATTGGCTTTCTGGGCTGCAAGTGCTTATCGATGGCTCTTGTTGAATTTTTCATCCACCACCAGCCCTATGTCCTTCTGCACAAGGTTCTTCTCAATCTTTTCATCTTTCAATTTCTACTGATTCTGGAAGTTGCCCCAACCTAGGTGCAGGACCTTGCACTTGGCCTTGCTGAACTTCACAAGATTCACATCTGCCTACTCCTCAAGCCTGTCAAGGTGCCTCTGGATGGTATCCTTCCCTTGCGCACATGAACTTCACCACACAGCTTTGTGTCATCTGCAGATTTGTTTCAGGTGCAATCAATCCTGCTGTGTATGTCATTGATAAAATTGTTAAATAATATTGACTACTGAGGGGCACAATAATAAAAAGATTGCAGAAAGCTACTTAATTACTAGCATAGTATGATATATATTTGAGCTCTTAGGTAAAACCAGTTTTAGAGATGGAAGTAGAAAAATTGAATGACTTGGAACCAATGAAAAGATAGAGCATGTATGTGTACTGTTTTCAGGTAATATTAAAATAAAACTATGCAGTCTCAAGACTGAGGAGGAAGACCATCAACATCACTTATCTTTGTGCTGGAGAGGAGAAAGAAACTGCTGCCATGAACATCACTTGGCAAAGATTACAGAAAGCTGATGAGTGGTTTTAGCAGTCTCTGACTGAAATCTACAGCCTTATGACTCAAAGGAACACTAGGAATTTGAGCACAACACCAGAAAAGTGTTAGAAGGTAGGAAGTTTTTCTTCTATATAAGAGTTTTGGTTGTATTATTAATGAAGCGTTTTTGGTAGAAAATGGGGTTATGGTTATATATTGCTGCCACTAGGGTAATAATTTGGACAATTTGACTGCTAAAATTTTAATCAAATCAATAATGAACTCTTGATTTCCTGTATCAAGTGTGTTACACTTTTGTCCATTAAAAGATTTTAAGCATAATAAATTGCATAAGTCTCCATCGTAAACATATGGCTAAAATTCAGCTTTTTACTGAAGCATTCATTTGCCTAAGCTGTGTATTCAGTTTGTTTTGACATTTATTTTCTGTCTTCTCATTTATTATCTTGTTATATGTCTATCAGTTTTTATTGGAATATTAACATGTTTACTAGGGAGGGGCCTTACTGATATGTAGTGTTCAGATGTAAACACATAGATCGAAGCTAGTCCTCACAAGTTTCTTTAAAGATGTTGGTGATACATAGATGTGAATCCTTTTTTCCAGTTCATCTGATCCTAGAAGGATTTGTGCTCTAAATTAGCTTATTCTCTCCACCTAAGAAGAAACATGATAAGGTGTAGTCTTCTGCTATCCAGACTACTAGTTTAATTGCTAAAGGAGACATCATCCTTCACACAAGACAGACACTGACAAAAGAGGTTTAAAATCTTCCTGTAGCTTCCACAGAAATTTGCTGAGGATCTGTAGTGCTTTGGAACCACGGGACTGTAGAATATTCAGGTGGGAAATGACCTCAGAACTTTTCTAATTCTGCTCAAAACAGGGGCAGCTTTGAGGTCAGATCATGTTGCTCAGGGGTTTGTCTTGTCATGTCATGAAAACCTCCAAGGACAAAGAGTAAACACCCTCTCTAGGCAACATCTTCCACCACTTGACTCTCTTTATGGGAAAAAAAGCTTTTATTTAGATTCAGTCCAAGTCTGTTTTGTGCCTACTTATGCCCATTATCTCTCGTTCTTCAACTACACAGAGCTGTGAAGGGCCTGCCTCTGTCTCCTTGATGATCTCCTGGTAGGCACTGGGGAGCATCTGTTAAGTGCTCCCAGATTTGCCTCTTCTTAAGTCTAAGGAAGTCCTGATTCTTCATGCTTTCCCAACACAGCGAGTGTTATAGTCTCAGCAGCCCTGTGCTGTCTTGAATTGGAGGTACATAAAGATCCAAGACACCTCCGAGATCTACCTAGTTTTACAGAACTATCGAACAACTCAGGAGTGCTTTGTGACTTCTAAGTTTTAAAGAGTTTTATCTGCTTTTTCTATACAAGTATTCATTCATTCAAGCACACTGGTCTTGAATTAATTTTATTTTGAGATTTCTGTTCACATCTGAATCGCAAAGTAACATTTAGGGATATGTAAGCCCCAGCAGATTAAATCCCCCTGCATAACAAATCTTCTGATTTTTCAACAGCTATAGGCGGGAACAAAGAATTTATTCTGTTGCTTCATTACAGCCTACCAGCTGTACTTCCAATATTTTACTTTTAAATTTTCAAATACCAACTCCTTCTTCCCCAATCTGCCTTTGCTAATTACAAATGTGGGATAATTTTTCTAATTATACTGAATACCTTATATTGGTATATTTACCAACACAGACAACTTCTATTAACATAGGGTTCATTTATCTGCTGTTATTAGCACACTGTAAATATATTAAATACCCATAGTCAGTCATTGTTTAAATAAATGTATCATGTCTTATTAGTCCTGAGCTTGAGAAATTTATTTTATTTTGAAAAAATTGTTTTCTCTGGGCATTTTCATCTGTTCTTAAAAGGATGATATAAACAAAGATATATACTATGAGATGAATATAAAGCTTCTGTTTAAATTAACTCTCGTCCTTCAAAAATTAATGTTATATGCACCCTACAATGTTTTTAAACATATTTTCTATCAGACAGAATTCTAGAGCAAGGTTATAACACTGTTATTTTCTGTTACAGGCTTGTAGGTCAAGGACTTTAGGAAGTTGTGAAGCAGATCACACAAACAGTTTTACTGAAAATATTTTTTCATTGAATTATTGTTAATAGTTATGTAGTAAAGTTATGTAACCCTCTAGAGCAAAGCAATACAGCAAGCAGCTGTACTGCTAGCGCCAGTTTGGCTTGATTTCTTCAGGGAAATGAGTCTCACTGTCTTCTTTGATCTCTGGATACTGCACACAGATTATGACTTGCATTGTTTAGTCTTACTTTTTAGACACATGCCGAGCTCAGCTTAGTATAATTGCTGTGGAGGTCTGTCACAGATCAATAATTTGTTTTTTTTTTTTGAAACACAAGTTACACATATGCAAACATTAACAGTCTTTATGTCTTCTTACTTAACATTATGACATCAACTAACTTCGATAATTTATTGGTTCTAACTTAGGTAATTTATTTAGAGTTTTCTGTTTATAGAGATTGACATTAAAATACAAACTTGCTGTATATGGAATGTGGTTTTGATCTCTGAGACTAAGAAAATTATTGTATTGACAGTATTTTAGTTTGGGAAACTAATTTGTGAGTAATTCTGGTGTTTGACAAGACTTGCACATAATTTTCTCTGGAAATCCTGAAGCTAAATTGGATTTCTTCACAGTGCTTCTGGTGAAGACCAAATGAGATTTCCTCAATACTGCAGGAGCTAAAAATTTCTAGATAAGTACATTGTGTATTGGTTGTACAGTGAATGACATTCTCAAGATAAGAACAGAGTGTCCTTCTGAGGCTAGATAATGATGCAGATAACTCACATAGAGATGAAGATGGGAATAATGAGGCAACCTGAGAATCAGGTGGACAATATTAAAAAAAAAAAAAAAAAAAAAAAAAAAAAATCATTTTCCTGGAGAAATATTTTTGGT
>NW_008590316.1:13770-22472 GCF_000691845.1 Merops nubicus | reverse complement strand
TGGAGGGAAATTAGGTATGGGAGACAACCTAAAATCAAATTTGATTTAATTTCTTGAGGCCAAAATTTTCTGAAGTAACTGAATAAAAACTTCAGGAGATTTTCTTTTATATTTGTCTAAGGACCTACTTGAAGCAACATTGAGGAAAAACACATAAACCTCTGTTTTTTTGATAATGAAAAAGTTATCTGTCAGAGTCATGAGTACACCATAGACTCCAGCCGACCTGACCAGCCTATGGATGTCTTTTCCATAAATCTTTTCAACCTCTTCTCTGGGGTTTGGCTACTTGTGTTGAAAGCCAGCTATGATACAATGCAGGTGTATGACCTTGGAACAGAGCTCTAGAAATGCACATAAATTTCCAATGAAAATTATATACTACAGTAGAGGTGTCAAATGCCTACCCTGGGCCTCTCTCAATGCAACTTCTGCCCATTGAGCTGTGCTTTGCATTTAAGTTCAGGCCCCCAGTCTTTGCCTGAGTTACATCAGGCATAAGCTGTGCTGGACCTTATTTCTTGCTGACCTCAGCCTTGTTATGGTGAGGGAAGTTCCCAGCCTGGCCTCAGAGCTGCTTGATTAGTGCAGATTTATCTGGTGATCACTGGGTGTTCAGCTGATCCCAATTACCATCACTCATTACCACCCCTGCCCTGCTACTAAGTTTTGGTGATTTGGTAAGTTGCTGCCCTGTCAAGCTCACACCACCCTTAGCTCCCAGGTCCCTTGCTCTCATTGAACAACTCCTGCTTGTTCCTCCTCCCAGGTAGCTCAAAACATCTTGAGTCATAAAACAAGTACCATGGAGTATGTCCCTCAGCTGTTGGAGAAAATACCTGAGGGTTTTAGTAGGAGGTTTGGGGGGCTTTTTATTTCACTTTTAAACATGAACAAAATAAAACAAGCAGCCAACATATAATACAGGAAAATGCACATCACCATAAGTTCTGCTACTTGTATTGGTTATTATCTGCAATTTTAGAAAAAAAATAAGTCGATTAAATTTAAAAATTGTATCATAATAGATATTGGAAGGATATTTTCCATAAATACCTAAAGCCACAGTTCCATTTAGCCTTTTAGTTCTTGACTTCAAGGGGAACTTGATCTAGCCCTTTTCACAACTTTTGTATCAGACATATTTATTTTAGCTCTAGTTTTGGGTTTGTTTTTTTTTTTTTTTTTTTTTTCACCTGATGGATGGTAAGAGGTCTTGAGCTTGTAACACTGAAGTTATTTCCAAAAAATGCTTTGCCAGTGTTTCTTCTGTCCTCCAGAAAACATTGCTTCCAAAATTTGCATTTTCATGCCTCAGATCGCTAATCTCAAATAGTTCATGAATACATGCTGAGACTTGACAGATGTAAAATTGGGCTGCACAGCATGTAGGAATGCTGATTTTCTATTAAATGTTAAGTGAGCACCCAGAGTATAAAAAACAGCATTGCAGGATATTGCTGTTTGAACCTTCATGTTCTGTTTCAGATTCTTCTTTGAATTTGTTCCAGTCTCAAATTTATGCTGGAAATAATTGCTACTTATAGTTTTTGACTTTTGACTTATATTGACATTATTGATCAATTAGTTTCAGAAGGTGTACTCCAGTTGATAGTGGATAAAAATTAAGGCTGAATTTGTTTAATTTCCTCACTTCTTCTTAGCTCAGCCATGTAGAACCATAGCTTATACCAGCTAGGTATACGTCTGTTTTTCTTTACTTGAAAATATTTAATTTTATTTTTTTTTCCTATTCTCTAAGTTACCATTTATAAAATATGAGAAACAAGGATGGAAGACAGCCAAATCTCACAGATATTTAATCTTTATTGCTCATGCTGAAAGGGGAAAACTAAATCTTTAACTAGTTTTACAGTTTAGAAATGCGTGAATTTGCCAAGAAAGCAATTGTGCTGCCAACATGTAAACAAACAAAAGGAAGTATACGTAGAAGTTTTATTTACTTTTTGATTTACTTAGTGATTCTGAAGGCTATCAGCCTTCTGCTGGTCTTTTCTATTGCTTTATGACATTTAAAAATGAGGAGTCTTTCAAATTACTTTATGCCAAATATAAACAACAGGGTTGCAGTATGAATTGAGGGTTCTCAATATTTTTCAAAATACATAGGAAAGTTGGAGAGAGACACTGTCAAGAAATTAACAGTGTGATACAGAAATGGAAAGCCAATGAAGCAACGGGAACTGATGTTTGACTAAATAAATGGAAACTGCTGAAACAGCAACTGCAGAGGGAATATAATAAAAGCTGATATGATAGCTAGGAAGAAAACAGAAGAATGGGGGAAAAAGGTTGTTAATTAGATCTAAGTCAATATCTCAGAAATTTTTCACCATTTCTTCACTTTGATTTATAGTGTCATCAAACAGTGTTGAATAACTTTTTAGTGAGTAATCTGTTTATTAACATTCTTGAAAAAAATAAACTTTAAGTCCAGGATCATCATCTATAGAAAGCACCTTCTCAGTGAATTGACCTAGGAGATAGAAATGGAATATATCAGTGGAAACATGATTCCAGCATAGGTAATTCCAATCATAGACAACAAACTTCATGGTTAAAAGATCTTCTGATCTCTTTTACCTTTAAGTTTTGTAGTTGGACATAGTCATAGCTTTGACCAGTCTCAAAAAGAGACTTAACACTATGTGATATCTTCTCGCAGTTAAGGTATCTTATGCTTATCTCCTTATGTGAAGCTTGACTCAGTGTGAATGCAATCAAGGACCATAAACATGTTAATCTCTCTCTCTTTTCTTTCTTTTTTTTTTTTAATATATTTCTTTCTTTTTTCCTGTCTTTTTTTTCCTCAGTTGGTCTAATCTGTATGCTAGGAGCATGAGGTGCACACTGAAATAAACCCATGTAATCCATAAAGACATGTTTTAAAAAGAAAGCCTTATTCTGAAGGGAAACCTTCTGGCTAGGGATCAAGAAGCAGTTTTCTTTTGATCAAGGAGAAATAGAGTGTGTTTCAAAAGTCAGCACATGAGGGAACAAAACCCACTTGAAGCTACCTTGAAATATATTAATAGTAATGATACCAAGATTATTCAGATTGTTTACTTAATTTAGATCACTGCAGTTTAAAATGCTAGAAGAACCAGTTTCAGACAGATAATAGATTGGGTCATATTAAACACCAGTTTTCTTGTACTGACTGAGATTACATCTATGCTTTGCTATACTAAAATCATATTGGTTTTGACAACTGGCCTTGAAACAGAGATTATAACAAAGATGTTTTATTTTTGCTATTCAGATGTAAACAGGAAGATAATCACAGCTTGTTCCAAATAATCAGGGAATGAGGAAAAATTTATTGACATTCTGGATGTTTCCTCATAGCAACTACTAGATACTGTGAATCATATTCCAAGTAAACTAGCTGTTCCCATCTGCTCAAGGTTCAATTGAGTTGCAGGCTTAGACATATGAACTTCAGATCAATAGACAGTCATGTGAAAGTTAGCTGTGGTGATTCTGAGCCTCATGAGGATCAACTTCTTCTAGCATCAGGGTACAAGTTATTCTGGGGTTTGAGCACAAATGCTTCAGTTATGATGCTTGTGAACTGAACCCTTAGTTGCCTACTTGAATGCAGGAAAGTTTGTCATTATACATCATGTTTTCCATAAATGTATATTTGACTTCAGAATTCTTGAACAGCTTTTCAGATGGTTGGAAAAATTATGATACTGTGATTTCACAATTACATGTAGTTCATCATGCAAGTATGGTAGTAATGATGGCTTCTTAGGAAGCTGAAGGCATACATCAAGTAGAAATCAAGTGATTAGCTGCTTAAAAATATTCTTAACTTTCTTTTCAACACAGTTGCTCCTGACAACTTAGGACTGAAAGTAAATAATTTTTCTTCCTACTGAAACTACAAAATGTATATTTTTAAAAAAAAAACCCATAAAACTATTTAATTTATACCTGTTACGTAAAAAGGTTTAACTCATAACAAAAACTCAGAACAAAGTGTTATTGTATCATTAATGGATGTTACTTGCCTGCAGCTTCTTTTTACATGTGACTTAAAATCATCATAATGCTAAAAAGCTGGAATATCACACTATGAAATATTTTAGGTTTGACTCAGAACAAGTTGCCAAATAGTGAATTATCAAAACTGCTTTCTGATGCACTTAGAAGAGTTTTTTTACACAGATGCTGAAACATATAAGTGTTACAAAAATTGGTAGTTCTGAAGGGATCATTACTAGAGGTGCTATAAGTACAAAGTGAAATAGTAAAAACAGAGCACACTCCCAAGAATAACCATAAAGCAGCATATTTAGGTGTCATTTTGCCTACAGATCTACATAAGAGTATGTATACTCTATCAAAGCATTTGTATATGCATTGAGCAGTGACAGGATGACCAGCAGAAACACTTTGACTGGTGATCAAGATAGTGAGATATTTTTTAAAACATCCGTAGGCAGAATATCTGATTTCAGTGCTTCTAGTTAGCTCCTTAGAAAACAGAGTTCAAGTGAGGTAGAAAATGAAACAAGTAGTTAATAAATAAATAAATGCATATCTAATCACTGATTCCCATTTTTCCCAAATATTTTGTCTAAACACTTTGTCTGAATGTTCTCCTTTTCATTTAGTTATCACCAGCTGTAACTGAATGTTTAATGGAAAGAGTTAATGGCTACTGTAAGTCACACAAGTGGATCAAGGTAACGGGTCACTTAACAGTGGGTTTGGGGATGAGTGGAATGAATATTTTTTTTAACTGCAAAATTGAAAAAAAAGGAAGAATTCTTCCAATGTATTAGGTTCTATGGTGAGTACCAAGCAAAGATTTGGTCAGAAATAGTTTTCATGAGACTGACTGTGAAGGAAGGGTTATCTGTTTGTGACAGAGAAAGTGAACTGGGAAAAGAAATGAAACACTTCAAAGCACAACAAGAAATTATGTTTAATGGTAGAAACTAAGACAACGATTCTTTGCATATACTATTATGGAATAAATGTTGGAAACTCCAAGCAAGAAAAAAACTCTTTTGTTTATGTTGTGTTGTGGGACAGAATTGCATATATAATTTATATTCATAATATACAAATGAGATATGACTAATCACATAGTTTGTCCCAACAAAAATGACATGACAACATCCCAGTTCTTATCCTGAGCTTGTCTAAAATGTACTTCAGGCACTTACAGATCTTTTAAACATGAAGACAAATAAACAACAAATATTTAGTATGACTGAAAATAATAAATACAGGAGGAAGCACATACTGTTTAGCTTTCCTATTCCAGCAAGAACACATAGTACTGATGATCGCTTCTCAAAAGCCTCTGAGACATTTTCTTGTCCATTCCTTTTCACATGTTGGATCCTTCTTCAGAGCTGTACAGCAGCTTTGTCAATAAGGCTGCAGGCTGGCCCTAATGTATTTGCTTAATATTATAGTCAATCCATCATAGAAAGAGAAATAATACCTAGAAGCTGACTCCCACGATCTTCTTTAAATACCACCTTTTGATGTCCTTCAGCTACTGTCCTGGTAACAGTATTGATTTTTTTCCTCTGCATCATCACTGCTAAAAGAAAAACAAAAAAAACCCAAAGGACAGAAACACGATTTTTTTTGTTTGTTTGCTTCCTTGAATTCAGATTTATTTTTCTTATTAGTTTTAAATCACCATGTTCAAAATATTTCTTAAATAGACTTCTAAGATTCATCTACTTTTACTCTTTTTGTTGCCCTTCGAAAAATTACAATCCCTGCCTTATTTTAAATTGTTTTTCTTATTATTTTATAGTGACCACTTGAAAATACGAGCTGCATCTGACAGCAAGGTCTTCTCAGAAAGGGAATCTTGCAAGATTCTTCTTTCATACATGGATAATTAATTTATACAGCTTCAGACTTCAGTTGTCCACACATAGAGAGCTAATATAATTTTTTAATTTCTGGAATAAAATTACTTGTTCTACAGTTCTCATACTAGGACATTTCCACTAAAAAGTCCATACCAATAGTGTGTCTAGATGATTTCTATTCAGTTGGAACCAGGCTGGTACAGTGGTATGACTGAAGACTCCGTACAAAAAAAAAAAAGATTTTCCGAATTTCTCTGCATCATCTTGTGACCTAGAAAGCTATAGGTTTCTCAGAACAAAGAATTAAAGCATTGAATGATTGTCAGAAGCCAGAAGAATTAAATGTCATTCTTATTAAATATAATAAGGGATTAAATTTAAAGGAAAGACATAAATATTTCTGTCCCAGAGATGTCTTTCTCAAACGTACAAGGAGGTAACTAAAAGAAGAGATCTGCAAAACACCTTGACAGATGAACCTCACATGGTTCAACAAGGCCAAGTGCAAGGTCCTGCACCTAGGTAAGGGCAATTCTTGTTATCAGTACAGGCTGGAAGATTATGTGATAAAGAGCAACCCTGTGGAAGAGGACTTGGGTGTACTAGTGGACAAAAAGCTGGACATGACCAACAATTCACACTCGAAGCCCATGAGGCCAATTGTGTACTGGACTGCATCAGAAGTGTGGCCAGCAAATCAAGAGAGGTGATTCTGCCCCTCTACTCTGCCCTGGTGAGACCTCACCTGGAGTCCTGTGTCCAGCTCTGAAGCCCTGAACACAGGGAGGACATGGATCTGTTAGAGCAGGTCCAGAGGAGGACCACAAAAATGATCAGAGAGCTGGAGCCCCTCTCCTATGAGGACAGGCTAAGAGAGTTGGAGCTGTTCAGCCTGGAGAACAGAAGGCTCCAGGGAGACTTTACGGCAGCCTTCCAGCACCTGAAGAGGACCTACAGGAAAGCTGGGGAAGGACTGTTTACACGTGTAAATCATGCTGTTTCTTGTAGAATGTAAGTTAAAATATATTAAGATTACAGTTAAACCTAAGGATAATTGGTAAGCATGGGTTTTGTTTGATTAGAAGTAGACATGAAGTAGTCATCTGCACTCCCTTTTTAATCAACTTGGAGGAACAGAGACTTCTAGAATATTTCATCTTATCCTAATATAGAAGTTTAACATAGGTCAGTGAATCAATTATAACCTAATTACACTTTCCTGACTATAAAGGGAGCTTAGTGTTAATGTCACTAAGCTAATCATATTTTTGAACTCTTAAGTTCAGTAACAAAAATCACATGCTAATTTGTCTATTTGTCAAAAAAACTTTCAAAGGCATATAGTATCTTCAAAGTGGGAAATGGCAAACAGAAGTTTGCTAACAAGAATACTTCTGTGACATAGTCAGTCATGAGGATAAACAATAAACGAGAACCAGGACAGTGTATAAAGCAGCAAATGGCAAGTTATAAATTAATTTAACACCTCCTGGTAATTGTGAGCCTGAGGAGTAATGGTGGACAACATCAGGCTTTCCTGTTGTTCCGCTGTCCCCGTATGTTGTAAGACAAGCTGAAGGGGAAAATGACCAGTGTGGCTGAACAGGGAGCTTTTGCTGGAACCTAGGGGGAAGATGAGAGTCTACCACCTTTGGAAGAAGGGGCACGCTACTCAGGAAGAGTATAGGGATTTAGTTAGGTCATGTAGGAAAACCATCAGGGGGGCAAAAGCTCAGCTGGAACTTAGCCTGGCCACTGCTGCAAAGGATAATAAGAAGTGTTTTTACAAATACATTAACAACAACAGAAAGGACCAGAGGGAATCTCCATTCTTTATTTGATGTGAGGGGGAACATTGTTGCTAACGATGAGGAAAAGGCTGAGGTACCAAATGCCTTCTTTGCCTCAGTCTTCAATAGTCAGTCCAGTTACCCTCATGGTACTCAGTCCCATGAGAGGGAAGGAAGGGACGGAGAACAGAATGATCCCCTCATAATTCAGGAAATCGCAGCGTAGGACCTGCTAAGCCAGTTGGACAGCTGCAAGTTATTGGGGCTGGTTGAGATCCACCCAAGAGTGCTGAGGGAGCTGGCAGAAGAACATGCCAAGCCTCTCAACATCATTTACCAGCAGTCCTGGTTAACATGGGAGGTCCCGGATGACTGGAGACATGCCAATGTGACACCCATCTACAAGAAGGACAGAAAGGAGGATCCAGGGAATTGCAGGCCTGTCAGCCTGACCTTGATGCTGGGAAGGATTATGGAACGGTTCATCTTAGGGGAGATCACACAGCAAGTGTGGGACAACAGGGGGATTGGGTCCAACCAACATGGGTTCAGGAAGGGCAAGTCCTGTTTGACCAGCCTGATCTCCTTCTATGATCAGGAGAGCTGTCAGTGGATGAGGGACAAGCAGTGGATGTTGTCTACCTGGACTTCAATAAGGCCTTTGACACCGTTTCCCATAGCATCCTGCTGGAGAAGTGTTGTGGTCTGAGGCTTGGAATGGGGGCGTGACCTTCCAGCAACTGAGAGCACCCCGGGTAAGGGTGAACCATTTATTCCCTTCTGACACACACACTGATAAGAGGCAGGAAGTGGTTGCTAACTTCACTCCTGCCCTGCAGCTTGGAGAGGGAAGTTGTCCTTTTACTCCGTGGGACCTTGGAATAATTTCTGAGGGTTTTGTATATTTTAGTTTTTGTATTTTCCCCTAATCTTTGTATATATTATTTTCTTTACCTCCCTTTTTTGTTTTCTGTTCCTTGTTAAACAATATATTTCATTTTTTTTTTCCAAAGTGTCTCTCTCTCTCTCTCGAGGGGGC
>NW_008590316.1:13388-13750 GCF_000691845.1 Merops nubicus | reverse complement strand
TTCCATGTGGGTCCTGCCCTGAACCCCTTTTTACACGGAACCAGGACAAGAAGCTGGCAGCTCATGGCCTAGACAGGTGGACTCTTTGCTGGTTTAAAAACTGGCTGGATGGCCAAGCCCAGAGTATTGTAATGAATGGAGTTAAATCCCATTGGTGTCCAGTCACGAGAGGTGTCCCTCAGGGCTCGGTTTTGGGACCGGTCTTGTTTAATATCTTTATCAATTACCTGGATGAGGGGATTGAGTGCACCTTCAGTAAATTTGCAGATGACACGAAATTAGGTAGTAGTGTTGATCTACCTGAGGGTAGGAAGGCTCTGCAGAGGGATCTTGACAGGCTGGGGGCACGGGCTGGGGGCAGT
>NW_008590316.1:0-13267 GCF_000691845.1 Merops nubicus | reverse complement strand
TTTGGTGGAGAGCCGGCTAAACATGAGCCAGCAGTGTGCCCAGGTGGGCAAGAAGGCCAATGGCATCCTGATCTGTATCAAAAATAAATAGTGTGTCCAGCAGGAGCAGGGAGGTGGTTGTGCCCCTGGACTCAGTACTGATGAGACCACACCTTGAGTGCTGTGTCCAGTTTTGGGCAACACAAGATAATAAGGACATTGAGGTGCTGGAGCAGGTCCAGAGAAGGGCAACAAGGCTGGTGAAAGGACTGGAAAACATGACTTATGAGGACCAGCTGAGGGAACTGGGCTTGTTTAGTCTAGAGAAGAGGAGACTGAGAGGTGACCTTATTGTTCTCTACAACTACCTAAAAGGAGTTGTACTGAGGCTGGTGTTGGTCTTTTCTCCCAAACTGCTGATGATAGGATGAGAGTAAATGGCCTCAAGTTGCACCAGGGAAGGTTTTGATTAGCTATTATGTTAGATATTATGAAGAATTTCTTCACAGAGAGTGGTTAGACATTGGAACAGGTTGCCCAGGGCAGTAGTGGAGTCATCATCCCTGGAGGTGTTCAAAAAAACAAGCAGATGTAGGACTTGAGGCTATAGTCTAGTGATCAGGAAAATGTTGGGAGGAATGTTGGACTTGATCCTAGAGGTCCTTTCCAACTATAGTCATTCTATGATTCCATGATTCGATGATTTAATGACAAGAAAGCCTCCAGTTACTGAATCATGGGTGTTTAGTAGCATGTATGACACAATCATATTCTAGCTGTGGTGCAACTGGTGCTCAAACAGGAAGAGAACCCATAAGTCATATATCATATCTTTCAGCTGTTACACACAAAATCATGCTGTTGGGCATGAAAACCATATCTTATTTGCAAAGACAGGAATTTACTGTTAATATAATTAAAATATTAATTAGAATTGAATCTTAATAGTCTAATCATAGACATGCTATTGGTTTTAGTTCCCATGACAGTAGCAATTGTTCAAATTATACACCAGTTAAACAGATACAAGCTGTCTACTGCCTGTCACTTTCTTTGATTTTATGCTTTCCTATGGTTTTCATGTCCAAGGGTCATTGGACTTGGTTGGGGAAGGGATTTAGAGCGAGTTGTTAATATCACAGGTTGGCTGCTGAGAGAATCTGAATGTTGAATGTGGGTGTTATTTGCTTTGCCAAGAAAGGAGCATGACATATACATTTATGGCTTCTTCCTCCTTAATCTAGGATCTGCTTGTGATCACTTTTAATCTTTGCTAACACATTCTATGCTTTGCCTTTGTATTCCATGGTTCATACAACATCTGAATTTATCATCTATTCAGTGACTTTCATAAACTGCAAGTCTGCATTTCTTTTAATATCAGTAATTGATATTTGGTGATATTTCATACCCCTAAACCTCTTGTATTACCATGTTCTCCTTTTCTTATTATATTGTATCTGCATGCAGTACTCACACTTTCAAAAATTCTGTCTTCCTCTACAGTATATAATTAAGCCAAGGTCATACATATTTCATTCCCCATAGAATAACTACCTGGTTGTTACTACTATCTGCATATAATTACAGTTATTCCACACAATTATACCAGATAAATTATAATAATTAATAGCATTAGTTTAATTTATTACCATCTAACTACTTTATTTGATGATATAATTAATTAGGAAAAGAAAAAGGAGCTAACATGGCAATGTGAAACATCTTATTCTCTGCATTAGGTCACCTTTAATATCATGTGGACTGGCGGCGAACACGATCCATATGGGTGTGCATAGCAGATGTTGAAGTGATAACATTCTATTGTTACATGACAAAGACTTTGCATTCTTCATTGGCTACTTCTAACAATGGGAGAACATATATTTCCCTTAGCTGCCAATAAACCCACCCTAACCACTAACATGCATGTAGGAGCATGAAAGGGATCATTGCAACAACACATGAAAGCTTGTAATTGGTATTTTTAGTTAAGAATTTTTGGATTTGTGCCTTGCTTAATTTGCCTTGCTGTGAAAAGAATCTTTATTTTGTAAGTTATTATTTTCTACACCAGATCTGAAACTGATTATCAGGTAAGGTTTAATATTTTTTTTCTTATAACTTAATATTTATGAACACTGCCAAGTTCTTGGATTAGACCTATCATTTCCTACTCAGATTTTCTTATATGATTCAGATCTCAAAACACTTTCAATTTTTATGTCATTGGAAAAAAAATATGTCTATGGACCACACTCTTCCTTAATAAATATCACTATATGGCATTTTTCAAACTCATTACTTTAATCATCAAAAAGTATCCTTATTGCATCAAGATATGTAATTAATTCTGCATAGCATCCCTCTGTGAATTTTTTAGCTGTTCATCGTAGTGACTTGTTTAATTTTCAAGAGATTAATTATTTCCAGTAATAAATGTTTTCTTCTTTTAGCTGTAGTTTTATTTCCCATAGGTGTTTTTACAAAAAGTATATATATTTAACAGAGTTGTTGTGTGAAATATGAACCGAGTGGTTTCTATGTGGTTTTGTTTGTTAGTTTGTTTGTTTGTTTTTCTTGGTTTGGGTCCTTTAACACTCTTACAGACACTCAAACCAAACTGAACTGTGAACTGCTTTGTTTTTTAATGAGAAATGTAAGGTCTTTGTTCAACTCAGACCAAAACTGTAAGGAAAAAAAAACAAAAAAGCTTTATAGTTATTGTTTAAACTAATCTTCAAACAAATATTGATTTATTTACTCATCCTTTCACTCCTGATTGCCAGTTCAGGATTAATACACTTTAAGTAATTTGTGGAGGAGCATTACATCACAGGTTTCTTATTCCATTCCCTATTTTTTGCAGAATCACAAAGACTCAGTTACTTATAATGTGGAGGACAAAGCTAGGAGAGGCTTACAGGTGCAGAGATTCCTTAGTGGGGTCTGCAGCTAACAGCAAGCATCAGTTTCAGGCACCCATGGCTGAGCAAACAAGAAAACAAGAAACATAAAAAAAAAAAAAAAAAAAAAAAAAAAAAAAAAAAAAAAAAAGAAAAAAAAAAGAAAGAAAAAGAAAAGAAGAGAAAGAAAAGTGAAAAATTATCTCCAGCAGCCAGCCATGAAGAACAATGGGCACCTCAGTGATGTATTCTTTCTCAGTAGGACACTTGCACTTTTCTTTGAGACCCACTCTAGCTCCCCACTGGTAGTTTCTGTTTATGATTCTGTTGACACTGCTTGGAGCATACCTAATTAGGTCTGGGTACTGCACACTAACTCATCATTAAATTCTGTGTAGGTATACTACTTGTTAATAACAGATTAAAAAAAACTATTAAAATATTAAAAGACTATTAATTTATTGTTTATTCTAAGCTTTCTTGTAATACTATTTTATAGGTGTGGTGGATTAATTTCTACAGTAAACAGGTGACATCCAACTGCTCACTCATTCTCCCTCCTCAACAGGACAAAGGGAGAAAATAGGATAAAAGATTGTGGGCCAAGATAAATATGGGGAGACTGTTATCAGACACCGTCATGGCCAAAGCAAACTCAATTTGTGCCACCTCGACAGCTCCTCTACTATCAAAACCTTGCACATAACTCCAATACCTCCAATAGGTTAAAAGCTACAAGTCCATTGAAGGGATCTCATCTCAGAGATACAGATTAAAGCTACAAGCAAAAATCTGAGGAGACAGGGAAACAACAGGATGATTCAATATCAGTGGCAATTGTTTTCTGTAAGAACTCCAACATTACACCAAGTCATGCTCCATGACTGCCAGGCTATGAGGGTAAGAGTACTTGGAACACCAGGACAATGGCACTATACAGCAACCTCAGGGTGTGGACAGGAGAGATCTCCAGACTGTAAATGAATAGCAGGTTGCAGGTGAAGAGCTCTTAGCACTGACAAGTTTAAAATACCTTTCATGTGGTGCAACAGGTGGTTGCTCTTCCTTGCAGATCCAGAGACCTGCTCAATTGTATAATGGTTTTTATTTGGTACATCAATAGATACATATTTTGATTTGTCATTTAATTTAATTTTTGAAGTTGAAGTTGCTCATTAATTATTTGCAATTTTAATTATGAAGTTACTTTTCCATGTGTTTTCTCCATCTTTATCTTCTTTTTTCTTTTTTATGTTTACTTACTACAGACTCACGTTTTTTTTCCAGGTAAGTGGATTTACAAATGAAGCTGAAAGAATGAGGAAAAATCAAGAAAACATAGGAACTATTTCGCTTTCAGGATAAAGGCAGCTCCTTTATATAGACGTAGATACTTTTATGATCTTTTAATGAGACAACAGTTGTGTATATGTATTTGCTTTCTATTTTGACAGTAGTTGTGTTTTGATGCCAGTTTTTTAACATGCTGTGAGGAAGGGAGATGAAAGGCTTATTCTACCTGTTATACAAGTAACAGTTATCTATTATATGTTAAAAATAATGTAAGCATTTTAGTCTAGAGTCTTTGAAAGAATAAAGTTAGCAAAACATTCTAAGCCATGTAGTTCATGTAAACCAGGAAGCTTCTAGTGTAACATTTGTGGGCTGATGTTTTATGAACTTTAGACCATTTTGTGTGCCAGTTCTAATGCTTTTCATTTTATGTTGCTTCATTTCATTGAAATAATGACTGATCAATGGCTGACAAATAGGTCAGTGTTCCTCTGAATCCTTTTTCCATCACTTCTGATACTAATATTACAGAGATGAATGCATTTCATTCTTCAGACTTCTTGGAGGGTGGGTGAGGCAGATAGTTAAAAAGATTCCAAAACTCTATGTGGATTCTAACATCCTTAGTCTTTGATGCCATCATGTGCTGCTTTTTCGTTTATTACCTGGGCTAACGGCAGCCTATATCACTCCTAATGACAGCTTTGCTTCCCACTCAAACCAGAAACCAAGCGCTCTGATCATTGTTGCTGTTATGTCTTACTGCCTCTTCCTTCAGGGACCTCAAGTTTATATTCCCAGATGCCAGTTCCTCTGACTAGAAACTGCCTGCGGCAACTGAATAATTGTTGCTTCACTCAAATACAGTCTCCGTGCTGGCTGTCAGTATTTGCTTTCATGAACTCTCTGAAAGTACTTTGCATACTATTAAACTGTGGTTTGAGAATGGATATATTACCTAGTGTATCTGTGGCTGGACAGTTTTACTCCAATGGTGCACGTTCATGCATAGAAAGCTTAAGAGCAGATTTATTCCTCGTGATATTTCAAAGTCTTTGCACTAGATAAACTCACATAAAATGATGATTAAAAAAAAAAAAAAAAGAAACATTCCAAGATTGATTCTGCAAATTAATTTTCAATATGTGCTGCAGACTTCTGGTTTATAATATAATAAATATTTTTCTCCTCAGAAGGTAAAAAGTCTCACTGAGAATTAACTGTGTTCATGAAGGCTGACAATTGAGGACAGAATGACAATTGCAAGGGCACACACTAAATAAGGTTAACCTTCTCTTTGTGCAATATCTATTTATATGGGAATAGATTCCTGGAGCAAAACTGCACCTCAACTCAACTGTATGGAAAACTGGGTTAAGCAGCTAAGCAATAGGTAGAAAATGACAACCTGAAAGTCAGTTAAAGGTGAGTTCAGGACTGAAGTGCACCTAAAAAAATAGCATGTGAAAGTGGCACAAGTCAGGATAATGAAGTGTGCCAGTAGACTGAGTAGCTACCTAGGAGCTCTGTGAGGTCAAAAGGCCAGAATGCAGCTCATTGAGGAGACACATGTTGATTGGCACATACTAATTTGTGTGTAGCAAGAAGTGCAGAGAGCATTCACAATCATTTTCTAGGAAGGACCATTACTCTGAGGAAAAGGCTGAAGTCAAGTAGAGAAAGAAAGTTAAATACTTGGGTGTCAATGGTAGAAGAGCTTATGGCTTTTGGGGTCAGTCTAGAGGTTTTATCATTTTACAATATTATGCGTATATTAGTTTGATTTTTTTTTTTTTTTTTTTTTTTTTAGGCTTACAGTGATAAATCTGAGTTCACAGAATCACAGAGTTCAAGTTGGCATTATGTATAAATTGTAAACGCTAGTTATAAACTTTACAACTCCGGTCTAAACTTAGAAGATTAAAAATGGAAAGTATTTGAGTCATAGTATTCACATCTAAATTTTAAACATTTCAAAATAAAAATGAGAATGCTTAAAACTTCCACTTTTATAGCTGGAACTGGGGGAGGAAAAAGGTTTGTATTAGATCAAATCAAAGCAGACAGTTTAATTTAGAAGACAAATCATAAGACATATCATAAAACTTTGACAATACTTGGATTGAGCAGAGCTTGTAAGGATACACAAGTTATGCTTAACTATAGAAGATTAAGGCTGTTAAAATAAAGAATGAACAAAGGATGACTAAAATGTCGAGCTGTGTAATAGTATCAAATACTTCCCAGATTGTTTCTATTTATGGCAGTGTTTTCTTAGGAGAAAGACTGAGGAATTTCCTTAGTCTGTCAGCAGACTCTGGCAGTTTGTTTTGTGTCTCAGTCAGGGACAGGTAGGAAGGAGGCAGTACAGGACGCAGTGTTAAAAGAAAGGCTGCAAGAAAGCCATCCAAAGGAGAAAGCTTCCTGAGCACACTGGAGGTTGGGCAGAAGGTGACACCTACAAGGCTGTCTCCTGTTTTTTCTCCTACCACACTCAGTGAAGCAGGGTCTGAAGACACCTTCCTCCTCAGAAACATCCTGTATACCTTTAAATACCAGTCAGCCCTTAAAGCTAAAAGATTGTAATATTTTATTAGCTTTTTATTTCCTATAGTGCATCTATTATCTTTTTTTTCTGAATAGTCATGTGTAATATAAATTTTAATTTCCTTTTCAGCTAAAGGAAGTTTCATAGCTATTTGTAAGGCAAATTATACTATCCTACTTGTCATGACCAGCTACAGTTCCAAGTTCATACTGTAAAATAAAATGTCCTTTTTTGTTGATTACGTGAATACCCCTTAAAACATTTATATTCTTAACAATATACATCATATAGTTTTTAACTCATTTAACTCTGATATTTTTATATATCTTCATGAAAAAACATATCAGGTTTTGACAGTTCTTACATCTTAATCATCATAGCTATTTAAAGAAATTGTATAATATAGTAAGAATAACCATACAGAAATATAATTCTACAAAAAAAAAAAAAAAAAGTGCATTGCTTTACAGGTTTAATTTCTCTTCTGTCTATTTCTTGAATAACGCTAAATGACATCTTTCCAGAAAACATTATTGTACTTTTTAAGAAGTTTATTGTGAGAGAAACAAACTACTTATCAGAAGTTTCTGTTATAAATAGACATAAATTGTTGCTCTGTGCAACAACGTCTCATGTGTAAAGAGGTCTTCACATAAATACACTGCAGGGTGCTTTATAAGATCAGACAAAACAGAGAATTGCAAACATACTTCAAAATGGAGTGACAAAATCCATAAGAACAAAGAAGGAAATCCAAGCTTGAATTAATTAAAAATCCCTTAAAAAAAAAAAAGAAAAAAAATCAGGAAAATTTTTCTTGAGGTAAACAGAAGTACCAGTCTTCTGATAATTCCAGTCCATTACTGTAGCTGGGATTGATTACAAAATTTTTACAAATTAGGTAATCTGGTATATAACTTGAGCTTTTGTTTTGCCAGACGTTCTGGAATTTCAAGATGTATACTCTTTGATAGACAATTATTAGGAAAGTGTTAAATATAATTTAAGTTATACTATGCATTTTGTGATTTTAAAATCTGTATGGCTGTCTTCTGAGGGCAACATTATGCTAACACAAGACAGCAGAAAAAAAAAAAAACATGCTGGAGAATTAAAAAGAAATATGATTTATAAGAAGGCCTTTATATTTCATGATGTAAGTGGAGATTTATGTGAAATACAGACGAGACAAACAAAAGGCAACTATCAAGACTAGTTGCAACATAGAAGACTGCAGTTTTTCAGAGGACAACTACTTTATCATCATCATTATTGCCATTATTTTTTGAAACAGTGATTGGAATGCTGAAGTATTTGTAAACATGCAATGAAAGTGTTTAGGTTGAAGCCTCCCATGTTAATAAGAAAGATCATGCTTAACTTCATAAAGGTAAGATATTGAGTGTGTTTTTACAATGACGCAAAGTAGCACACAGAAACTTCCAGCTTAGCTGAGGAGAGAATTATTTTGTGCAGCACAGACAATTCAACTCAGTCTTTGAATCAGTTTGTCCTCCCAGTGTTGTTAAAGAAGAGAAAGCAGCAAAAGAAAGATATATTCTATGAGGCTACTTTTGTCACCCTTACACTCCAAGTGCCTTTTTTCTCTGATTCCATGTATTTTGGGAACCTGAGATCTGTGAGGTACCTATTTGTTGCTTAAAACAGCCTTAGGCATTATGAAGCTTATATTGTGTCTTGTGTTCGACATGAACCAATAAACACTTTTGAAAAACTGAAGCAATTTTTAATGGACCGTTGTTTGAAGTGTTATGAGAGACATTCTTAACACTTGTTATCCACCACTCTACAGATCTTGACCTACCACTTCTTTTTCTGTGTCAGGTCTGTGAGCTTGTTTAGCCATACATGTCAACTTCACTTCACAAGCACATCAATTCCATATTGTGCCAGAGTACGTTTGCTCACCTTACTCTGGGAGAGCACCAAGAACTCTTCTAGGGCTGCATATCCCTAACATGTTTATTTGTGCTTGCATGTACAATTCTACAAATTACTGCATGCTTTTTCACTTACAAAACTGAATACATACAGCTTTACTCTTGAGCTCCAGCTACAGTCAGTATAGCAATCTCATAACTCTTTTTTCATTGCCGACCTAGATGGAATGCTTGTTCATCCTTGTACAGAAAAAACATTCTGCAAATGCAAATAATAGAATTTACGCCCACCTTAAGTACACTACAGTAACAAAAGAGACTTGAAAGTTAACTTTCAAGTGCCATATACTGTAAAAGTATTCAAAATTTCTTGGACCAAAATTAACTTTGTTAAAACCTGCAAGCCTAATGCCTTTTTTATTACTTGCAGGAAATTAAATATCTGTGCTGTAATCCATGGCCTCAAATCTGTAGCAATAGCTAATGATTTTCTGCTAGATGACAAAGCTTGGACTGCCTGGACTACCTATGTATTAAGCTTCTTTGTCTAAATTATGCTTTGGTCTTTTCTGTTTCTTTTTTTTATTTTTTTTTTTTTTCCTTAATAATACAAAACTTGTGATTCTCAGTGCAATTTATATACTGCTTAATGAGTATTCAGATGAATCCACACCATCAGCTTTGTAATACTGATTTGCCAACATAAATATGTTGAAAACACACTTCTTTGTGAGCTTCTACAAAAATAACTTCTAACTCCTACAGAAATCAATATTTGTGTAGTATATTACTTGTAGAGTATGAATATATTTGGAGTCTTGTGGAAGACATTGTATTTAAAGAGTTAGTGATATTGAACAAGGCCTGACTGCCATTTTGGGCTTTGTGCTAAGGCTTGGGTAACACATACGTTATCATGAGTGAACATATATAACCTCAGGTACATTATAATCAAGGAGAACTTGCTGGAAGGCTCTGTCTATGTAGCATTTCTGGATCTAGATTCTAGATACTTGTAGCTCTGGTGGACATTAAGAAAAAGACCTGTCAAAGAGGTATAGTTCTGTTTGCTGCACTAGATTTAAAGAGCCACAGTACTACACATGGGGACGAACCTCTCCACAGTGATCTGTACAGTGTGCTGTGGCTATTCATCTGGGGTCCATTTGATGTCGTGTGAAAGCAGGATTCACAGCCTCTGAAGAATAAAACATTTATTTGCTATCTATTTTTCTCTTTTTATTTTCTATAATGTTATTATTATTGTTACTAGAGCAGTTTTGTCAGTCCATTTGCTACCAAGCCTTTCTCGTTGAGATACAGAAAGAAGCCTGCACCTTTCCAGTTTTAGAGCAATGAGTGGCAATAATCTCTTACTCAGAGCCTTTCATGACAGATTTTCCTGGTAGATTTTTGTTTTCCTGAAATAAGTTTTGCCATTAACAAGATTGACATAGAAAAATCTTAAAGAGTAGATAAAGTTAGTTTCTAAACTCCAAAAATACTGTGTACTCATTAACAAGTCTTTGCTGGGTCTGTGTTCCACAGTCTCTTGTTCAGAAACCAAGACAAAACTACAGCAGTGCATATCTCTTCCTTCACTATATCCTATCAAGAAATCAGTGTCAAAGCCTAACCAATCCAGGTTCACACTCTAATGCAGTCCCTATATCACTTTAGCCAATTATCAACTTTTTAACACAATCTACAATGGAATTTTCAAAACCTGAAAGTTGTTTGCTTGGTTTTTCATATTTCATATCAGTCCAAAAACTGCTTTCTATTAACACCCGAGGGAAAATAGAATAAATTCTAGTAACAGTGAACTTGGACCTCTTGAAAATACTGAAAACAAAGAAAGTCTATGTTTTCAGGTGAGCAGTTTAAATATTGAAGAGGCAGGAATATACCTCCTATGTTTTCTGTATGCCACTTCCTCTATCCAGAATGTTGTCTATTTGCCTAAGCTGTTTTCTAATGCTAGATGTATTTCATATGGGATGAAATGATGAGGGAATTGTCAGTACTATAACATTTTTGCCTATAAAAATTGGTTAACGGTTTCCTCATATTCAGTTACTTGCAGAAATGAGAGTCTGTTTTGTGTGATCTATACTGTTCTACTGTTTCAAAATAAAGGTACCTTGCTCTCTCCTTTACCACTCCCAGCTTGACTCTCAAATAAATATTATACAGTTTAACTATTAATTGAAAATTAAGAATATTACTTTGTCATGGAAATTTGGAAACTTCTTAGTGAAGTTCTTTTTAAATACTGTTTAAGATGACCTATGAAGCATATGAGAATATGATACGTTTGCCTAACAAACTAAAACTTGTAGTGTAGCTAAATCAAAGACCCTCTCATGTTTGCCCTCTGTGTAGTTTTGAGTAAGATGAAAAGGATCTTCACTGGATCTATGTTCTGTGGCCTCTACATAGAAACACTTAAATTATGTATTTGTTTTTGTTCCACTGAGTAGAAATTTGATGTCATAGGAAGATTGTAACAAGCATCTTCTGTTCATTGATGCATAAAAGAAGCATAAACTATGAAAATTGCCTAGGAAGAATAAGAACTAAAAAAAAAATCCAGCTGTAAAAAAAAAAATCCAGCTGTAAAACAAAATACAACCAGTTTTAGTTGTGAGGCACAAGCTTCATAACTTGAGACAACAGTTGAAACCATCTTTCCCAGGTATCTTCTGTAGAAACAGAGAAATAATCTATACTGAAAATAAGTGTAGAGAATTCAGTGGAGAAGTACTAATTTTTGCAGGGTAGTTCATATTGCACCATGAAGACATGAACAGTCCAATCCAAAAGTGAGTTTTGGAAGCAATACAGGTGGCAGATGTCTGAAGCTTGACCTTTACATAGGGTGCTACTTCCAGTGAGATGAACTGGGCCAGGAGCAACAACATATTAGGAAGATAAATCATACACCGTGCATGAGATAGAACAACCTATTTGGAGGGGCACCTAGACAACCAATGGGTAAACCAACTCAACATTGTGTTTCTGTTTATAAACTCATTAAATAGAAAAATTAGGTCTGGTCTGGAAAAAGATAAATACTGAATTGAGAGAAAGATCCTTGGAAATGTACCTACAAATACACCACTATAAATTGTGAACAATTCTGCATCACCTATGACAGAACAAAATGTTACTTTGAAAGATAAAAAGGGAGTACAAGGCACAAGGGAGATGAAAATTGGTTGGGAGTGACACTTCAAGTTACTAGCAGAAGAGTTGTTCTTCCTCCTACAATTTTTTCTCCTGCCCCGGACTCCCAAGTACAGTCCTTGTAAAAGATTAAATGGAGAGATGATTAGTGGTAATCTCATCCGTATTATGGGTAGAACTATTTTCTTTCCAGAGGATGTTTGTCATCTACATATAGAAAATGAGCTGCAAAGCTGGGCTAAAAAAAAAAAAGAAAAGAAAGGCTGATTTTTTTTTTTTTTTTTTTAGAATCTCTGTAAAGGTAAGAGAAGGAAAATGAGCAACAGTAAAATTGAAGAGATTCTGCATATGGGTTCAGGACAGTTTTAAGGTTGTGGTTGGATACTGAAGGTAAACAGAGAGATCACGCTGAAGACGTTTTTAAGGACCAGGAGAAGAATTAAAACTGGCCAAGTTTATCAGTCTCCTAAACTCTCCCATCATTATGACCTCTGATTCTGTAATTTGTATATACTTGTGCATGTGCACATGTATACACACACATATAAAAATATTTATACATATGTGCTGTTGCAACAATGCTGAAGAAGAAGTGAAGTTGGAACTTCAAAGACTTGGAAGATTTATTTAAGGAGAGAGGTTCCCTGCCTGTACAAAAATGTTCAGATATTTTATCAATCCATTTCAGTTCAACAAATCCGATTATAAAATGGTTTGGGCTACATTCTAACTATTTTATTTCACAAACCCTGTAGTTCTCTCTGCATGTTGATTGAACATCCTGGATTGTGAGAAGAGAGATTGAAAGAGTCTCTGAAATGTTTTGCAGAGTGTATGTATTCACTCTATGTTACTTCAGTACAGCAGATGTGTCTTTTAAAAGCAAATAATGTTGGAGACTAAGTATGCAATTTTACCATAATTCATGCTTTAAAGTTCTTTCACTCTACTTTCCCTCCTGCTAGTGACTGCCTTTCTCAGCAGGCTACACTTGTCCTCTGTGTTCCATTGTGTAGGAAAGATTGCCTTCTTTTAGAACTATTGATTGTTTTTCACCAATAAAAGGACTTTATAGGAGTACAAATTTGTTTGTTTATACTTACCCAGCTGTGGCTATGTATTTTTCCTTTACGAGATTATTTGTGAAACAGCCTTCCATCAGTGAAAAGAGAAGAAATGGCAAACAAAAGATGAGCACATCAGAAGACACCGTGAAATAGGGAAATACAGTCTAAGGAGTAAAGTCTTAAGCATCCGTTTGTAACACTTAGATTATTGCTGTTGTTACAGGAGGTGGAAACACAGTTCAGAAGACAAGAAAGCAACACCTAACTGTTTCAGGATTAAAAACTTCCCCTGTGAAGACCTTTCAAGATTATATTGATGGTAGTCTGAGAAAATCCCCCAAATCAAAATTCCCAAGAAGAATGAATCATAGAATCATAGAATCA
>NW_008590315.1:23871-53086 GCF_000691845.1 Merops nubicus | reverse complement strand
CACCTTGTGTTCAGAGCAAGGTCAACCCTTGCAGCAGAGCGTGGTGCCTCAGAGCTCAGTCTGTTAAATTCGTTCCTCTCCTGCTGGCCCTTTTGGGCTGTGCAAGGCAGGGGATGGTCCCACCAGGTAGGGACTCCTGCAGGAGGAGGTACAGAACCACATGTGCCATTTCTCTTAAAGTGACATAATTTTTGTACTACTTGACATGATGAGTTTGTGGCACTTTTATGGTTTAACTCCCTTGTCACTAGTGCAAAATCTTTGACCCACCTCTGAGCCCTGTGCAACTAGCCCACTGCTCACCTTGTGTTCAGAGCAAGGTCAACCATCAGAGCGTGGTGCCTCAGAGCAAAATCTCTTCCAAGACTTTGTAGCTGGTTTATATGTGGAAGGACAAAATCCTTCTTTCTCTTTTATCTGGCACAAGCTTTCATAGATGATTAAGTTTATCCTGCTTAAGACTGAAGATACATCAGGCTGAAGATTAGTATATGCGTACAGGTAATCGGGGTGGCATATTCGAATGGGAAATGCTTAATTAGAAGAAGCTTTACTCAGCAGACCAGAAAACAACCACTTCCCAAAATAAATCCAATTTTGCAAGATGGGTGTGTATTTTTTTCCTGGTACACCTGGAGATATGCAGGAGGCCACCCAGACAGAGGTTGTCATCATACTGGCTGACGAAGATGACTGAATCTTCATGATCTGAAATCCAGACTGGCTTTGCAGAACTGCTTCTCTGCTCTACATCTGCTTTCCTGTCTCACCCAAGTCTTGTAGCTGCTTGCTTTCTATTTCAAAAGGTGGCATTTATTCTAATTCTTTGTTCACATTCACCCCATTAAGCTTCTGCTTTCAATCATCAGCCACTGAAGCACTTGGCTGCATCGTTGAGTAAGCCTCAGTGTCTGCCTCGTGCTGGAAGAGCACTGCGCCCTTCTTTATCACTTTGCTGGCACTGGGCTGATAAATCTTATCTTCTCTGGAGGCCAATGCAGGGGAGGAGCCTTTAAAACAAAATGAAATTTTCAGTGTGTAAAGATAGCGCTGTTCCAAGGAAGAAAAGAACTGAGGTGGCTTTTGCCTGGCACAGCGTGTGGCCTCATCTTGGGGAAGACACAGGAGGGCTTCTGGGGGAGCTGTGTCAGAAGCATTGTGTTATGTGCATCACATTCCTTTATTTTTCATGCTGAAGTTTCAGCAAGCACGCCAAGAAAGCTGGGGCAGAAGAGCACTTGTCTGTATTTGAAATAGCAAACGCATTTTGGGGGTGAAGAGGAAGAAAGGTGCCTTCTGCAACAAAACTGTAACAAATTAAATACAAAACACACAAAATCAGGTAAAAATTAGGCATGGTACAGTTTATTGCCTGTCCCACACACTAAAAAAAAACACCCTAAAATTTAAAAGAGAAAAACTGCTTAAGACAAGCAAGCTATAGACTCATTTGTGAATTGACTCCTGGCCGTCACCGAGGTGCGTGGTGTTACAGCAGCTGTAACATCTATATGTGCATCTCACTGGTCTATCTATGCCTTTGAATAAGCATAGAGGCCTCAGAGATGTGCTGATTTTTGGTACCCACACCAGTCCTTGAGGTCGTACTGCATTAGCTAGGAAGAGCACAGCACCATGCCCAGCCCTCTCCAGGACTATCCCGGACAGATTGCCTGTGGCAGGAGATCTGGGAATGATCTCAGACCAGAGCTACTGTGCTTAGGGATACACCCAGCTGAAGAAACCCTTTCTGAGGCAAATATGGGTCAGTGTTGGCAAAAGTTGTAGGATTAAGTCCTCAGTAGTGTAAATAAGCTCGGCTACAAGTAATCTTGGCTCCCATCAAATGGGTTTGAGCTCTGTTAACTTTTCCTCTGCAGTTTGGACACTTGCTCTGACCACCACTGAAGCACCACCAGGTCTCTTATCCAGCTACAGTGTCCTCAGGAGGTGAGACCTTGTTGGGAAGCCTGATCTGAAGAGCAGCACAGTACTGGGGTGGCCAAGGAGGGCAAAAGGGTGTCAGTTCACCAGGAGAGTCTGATCTTGGAAACTTCAGCAACATGGCCTGACATGACACATGTTTATTCATCCTCTGCTCTCACAACAGGTTAAAAAAGGTAAGATGATTGTCAAAGTATAAAACTATTCCATTTGAAAATGATGGTTTTTTAATGTTTTGCATTTTTTTTTAAAGACTTCATATGAGCAGTCTTTTCTACAACAGACTTTTAACTTTCCCAGTCTTCACTGACCCCTTTCATATCTCTTTTTCTTATTATTCAAAAGACTTTCCAGGAGAGCACATGATATTTTTTTTAGTGTGATGACAGGTTAGTGTTTTCTTATAAGATGCTCTTTGAATATGGGGATTTTAATTTTCTTTTCTTTAAAGGTGAGGATCACACCATCATTTTGACTTCCCCATTTCCTCTGTACTGTGAGCATGCAGAGGTTGCAATTTCCCCTTGGCAGATTTGTCTTCCCTTTTCATTTACCCTGATTCTGTCAATGCTCCCTTAGAAAAGAGGCACAGCCCGAATAAGAAAGTGCATGTACCTGTGGGCACACAACTGTTGCTGGTTTGCAAGGAGGGGGGAATCCAGGTGCAAAAGGTCAGTGTGTGAGTGATGGGAGCTCAGAGGCTACAAAGGAGAATCCCACAGCCCAAGAGAAGCTGACTGGGCAGCTCGGACTCAGAAGATGGAGACTTTGTGCTGGCATAGAGTGGAACAGCTCTTCTTTATTCTCTGTGGCTGAAGATCTCTTCTTTTTGCTGTGAGTTTTACATTTTTAGTTTACAGCTTAGTCGTGGCCTAAAGCTTATGGGTTTAGCAGAGCAACTTTTCTCTACCTGTTCTTTGCTTGGTTTTGGATGACATTCTTTCCATGCCCATGAACTTCTCTAAGGTACTGAGTTAATGCCCAACTTTCTAAGTTATTGACTTAATCTTTCTTGCTTTAGAAAAGCAAGATTTTTTTGCTTGTCTTCTGGGAAAGAACCCATAAAACTCTCCTAAGTGCTGTTTATCAAGGGCACTACTCCTTTCTATCTTTGTTTAAGATTTCCTGGGCTCAAGATTTTAGACATCCTCTGAAATCAAAGAGCAGAAGAATCTGTAACATGGGAAGGTGCAAAAGCTTTCTTTTCCTTTATGTGATACCTAAAACAGATTGAGCTCCTACAAAATTACTGTCCTAAGGAAGTTGTCAATTTAGGGGTAAATCTCAGCTGTTCTTTACCTTAAGGAAAAACTTCTCAATGTGATATACATTCAGAAAACCTTTTGGAAGCAAAACTCCTGCAAGAGTCATGAGTTAGAACTGGAGTGCTGAGAGAGACTTTTCTGTCCTTTGTAAATGTTAACCAGTGAATGTGGTGAAATTTGAAAGCTGAAGAACCAGTTCTTTAGGATATGGAAAATGACACATCTTTCAGTTTGAGTTAGTCAAGGGATTCATGGCTTTCTGTTTAATATGTAGATGCATGGGCTATTAAAAGTAGAAACGTATGAAAACATAACTGAAAAATCCATTTTCCAGTGATAATATCAAAGATTTGGTCTCTGCTTAATATATAATAGCCTAAGTGGTGCACCTGTTCAAGAAGCAAAACAAAAACCAGTCGACAGGTGTAGTATTATCATTCATTTTCTTGTTATTGTTTTTATAAATGTTACATTTAAATTGAAAGAAGAATAGCATCACAGTATTCTTTTTCTCTGCTTATATTTTAACTGTTTGTACTAGTAATGTGAAGAGAGATGGGTCCTCAGGGAGCAGGTATATTAAGTTTTTATATGGCCTTTAAGAGGGCTAGAAATTTTTTCTTCCCTTGTAAAGTTACAGCATTTCTGCTTCCTTGACAACTGATTGAATTGATCTCATGAAATATTAAGAATGAGTAAACTGATTTTTTCAGATCCTTTGGGGTTGGCTGGTGATCATCTCAGGTTCTGATGAGATCAGTTTGAGATCACATCCCCCCAGTTATCTTTCTCAAGGCTTTTTCAAGCAAACTCTAACCTTTCTGCCTAGGGCAGGGTGTGATCTCCTTGTATGCAGGAAGACTTGAAAATGTTTCAGAGCTCTGAAGAAATGCAGAAGAGCACAAGAACAGGTGTCATATAGTTTGCCACTTGGTGCAGTTGTGGTTCTGTGGCAGTGATTTCCAAAGGACTGCTTCTACCTGTTCACACAGCCACATTTTATCCAATTAAAAATAATCCCCAGCTTCCTTCTGACTAGTGTATGCTCAGCTGTGCTGACATCCAGAGTAAAACAACCAGGAAAACCCAGGGCCCAAGCACATTGAGCTTTCACTAACTGCTGTTTGAAGAGAGATCTGGAGAGGTTGAATTGTTTAGCTGAGTTTACGGGCCATGTCTAATGGCTAATTAGAACAAAGCAAGTTGCTTCCTGGCACTAGTTTGATCACAGGAAAGAAAGGAAGACTGCAGCAATATCAACATATTCAAGAAAATAGATATATTTTTCAAGTTTTACAAAGTAATACATATCTTTTAGGAGCTACAGGATTTTGTTTCTCAAAATCAGCATTTTCCCCTATCAACATAACCTCTTTGCCTCAGTTTTTATTTAGTTTATATCCCATTTGCATTTTGAAATATTCCATAGCAAAATCTTTTTCACAACTTGTTCCAGCTTCTGTTGCAGAAGTATAAAAATAAATCAGAGGCAAGAATTTGTTGCACTTGGACTGGAATAAGCCTCACTCCTTTCCTCTTTCTGTCTTTAAGTTTGTTGTGAACGTGTTGGTGGAATTATCTAAGTCATAGGACACTTTCTGTGAGATAAGGGGAAGGGAAGAAGTGAAATTGTGAGATAAGAGGTAGATGTATTGCCAAATACATTTTCCCTGTGGAACAAGATAAGTTAGCAAATGGGGACCTTCAGGATGGCTGTCCAGAGCTCAGCAAAGCAACGGCACATCTCAGTGTGCCGTGCTTGCAATGTAAATGGGTTTCCTGCTGACTCTGCCACCAGGAAAACCCCTTCTCATGAGCATTGGGCCCGAGATGCACAGCCTGAGAGACCTCTAATGGACCATGCTGCATGTCACGGCCCATGTGACGATGGCTTCCGTATCCCAGCAAGCAATGTCTTTAGCTTAGAGCAACCTACTGAGTGTTCTTAAACTATTGTACCACTTGTCTTGAAGAAGCAATTGTTAGTGGCAATAGATCTTTATACTCGCATATGGCTTGCCAGAAGCATGGTTTTATTTCTTTTGTGATTTGCTTTTCTGAGTTATTCATGAAGTAACTCAGGATCTGCATATCACTCGGATGCACCAGCTGGATCAGCAAGCAAAACAGAAGCATGTGCCTGCATGCAACAGGGCATGTTCTGCACAGGAGGGTGGGAAAACAGACCCTTCTGAGGAGCTGTCTTTCCCATATACCACGTTGGGTGTTGAGGAGGTTTTGATCCTGATTAATATATGGATAGCTAACAAAGCACTAACAGTTTTAATGACACTAATCGGAGCAGACGTTCAGGAAAAAAAAAACCCACCACCTTTATTGTGGAGTGTAGAGGTGCTGGGATGTGGCATGAGAGGAAGATTTACCAAAGGTACAAGAGATGAGATTTAGGTGCAGCAAGTATGTCAGGTGGTAGTAACAGCATTTGTCTCTTGTTGATATTTCTCAACTTAGTCTCAGCAAATTTTTCTACTGAATATATCTGATTCCTCACTAAAAAATAATGTGACTTCTGCTAAACATTCTTTGATGTCTCTTAAAAGCTATTGTAGATAGCTTGAGAAATATGTGTTTAAATACAATATTTTTTTAGTATATATGGGTAGCTGAAGATGAAGCAAATAGGCAGCTATTTAAGTTACCATTTCAATTCATGTTGTGGACAAACTGGATGTTTATTCCAGCTGATCTGAAGGTGAGGAGCAGCAGTGAATCTAACGGCACAAGAAACATTTTCTCCTCTTTGAAGCCTGCTGCCACACACCAACTTTGGATATCCATCTTGTAATGATATTTCCTGCTTTGAAATACGACAAAGTCCATGATCGTTAGTTGTGATTTCTGACAGTGAGAAGCAAAAAGATTGACATTTGGTAGGCTGTGGGTCTTTGTTAGCCAAAAAAAGCTCAAGCCAAAGTCACTGCTCAGCTGAAGCATCCTTGGAAAAGCAAGTGATGTTTTCAGCAACAGCACTGAAAAAGTAGATTTGACAACTCTTTTGCAGTTACTAAAAAACTAAAAAGATCACAAGGGAAAAGTCCCCTGTGCTTTTTGGAACAATTATGGTAAGCTTGTGTGTAGTTTTGCCATATGGTTGTTTCTGCTTTCCCAAAAACAGGGGAAGGGGGGAGGGAAAGACTGACTCCCAGCACAGACCACCATTGCAAAGATTTAAGTGACTGATCTGTAAAAATGAAGAACATGCAATTTACAAGTTGATAAATCAACAGTCTCATAGGCACATCTAAACTCCATTATACTGAAATGGAGTTGGGAATGAAAGTGAATCATATTAGCACCTTTGAGTCAGAAACATATAAATGACTCCTGAAGGATTAACTTTTTTTTAAAGTAAATTAAGTTAACAATAGTTTATTCTCTTAATGCTGCTAAGCCTCTTAGGAGCTTTCTTTTCTGTGGAAATCAAATGTTTAGTTTTAAAGGGACTTCAAATTCTGCATGCTATCACTAGGGATACTATTTTTTGCAATGTTTTGCCAGTTGTTCAATTATGTATTTATAAAAGTCATATTTTAATTTCTGAACATCCTTTATCTGTTGCTGCACTGGAGAGTTAACTGAACCTAGGAGGGATACAAAGATTTAGCCTTTTGTAATGAAGAAAAATGTGTAATTCCTTTCAAAGAAAATAAAGCAGTACTAGGAGGTAATTTTTCAGGAAATTAGTATGTGAAAGTAAAGCTTTTTTCATTCTTTGTCCTACAAACAAAGCACTTATGTGACTTGGTGCAAAGTGAGTTCTCTGGTGCTGTGATTACATGCAGCTAAAGTGTTTTTGCATGACACCAGCTTGCTGGTTTTAATGCAGTTGGATCTGAGAGCAAGCAAAACTCCCATCTCCTGTCAGTCTGAGACAAAGGACTTAGTGAAATAATTTTAGGTGATCTAACTGGTGTTGCTGCAAGTGGCAGGGACTGTTGTGGTTGCAGGTCTGCAGTGTAGGGATAAGGAGATGCCACTGCAAGGAAGCAGAGGCTCAAGTACACAAATATTCTGAACCATTTTTCTCTGACTTTTTATTCCTTTCCATGCTGACCCCTTCTCCCCCCTACTGCTTCACCACTTTCCAAGCAAAAAGGGCTATAACAGGTATTGCAGTGCTACTCTGAGAAGTACCAGACAAGGAATTACTTCCACCCTTTTCTGCTGTTTGATGGTTCACTATGATTCTATTCAAGCTTTAATTTGTCCAAGCATTCACAGCACCTGGTCAAGGGCTGCTCTGAACACCAGAAATCTTGTGTATCTAGTGGATTAGAAAGTAATGCACTGACTGACCATGATATAGTGACCTGCACTAAAGAAATCAGCAGTCTCCCAGAAGGAGCTTTCATCTCAAGTGTATAATCAGCGTGGCATCAGATGAGGTGCCAAGCAGAAGATGTTATGCCATTAAGTCAAAAATGCTTGATGGTGCAGAGATAAGTAGCTGTGCTCTCCGTTGCTTGCAGGGCAAAATTGAAACAGTGCATTGGTTTTGTAATGTCAAAAAACAGCTTGAGAGACACGAGTTTACAGCAAACTACAGATGTGCTTTAAATGGCCTTGCACCAGGGCTTTCCCACTTTTTATTGCCTTTCACAGTGCCACTTGGACCCTGTGGGGTTTTTCATCCCGTTTCAAATCTGCATGAGCACAAATTTCTGACTGACCTTTCTGGGGAGTAGCAAAGAGGGTGGGAAGTATGAGGAGCTTCCCAGCTCCCACCAACCCTTCCCATGCAATGACTTTTCCCCAGAAATACAGTCAGTATCGGAACGTGCTCAACACAGTTTGGTTCCCCATAAGGTTCCCTGTTAGATTGTGCTTGACTTCAAAGTTTTGTCTTCTGTGCTGGGAGACTTACAGGAAATTACATTGTGTAGAAAAAATAAAGATCATATTGCATAGAGCAGAGACAGAAAACACCTACAAAAAATTCAGGCATTTAAAAATCACATTAGAAAGACACCATCAATCATCTCATAGTATCACTTCTGTCAATGTGTCTATCACTAAACCACACAAAATGGGCATCCTTGGTCTTTATATCTTTTAGTGGCATCATTATAATTTTAATGATTTGCCATGTTCCCTGTTCAGTCTTAATTTGGTCATTAATGTGCTGTTGTAAGTTAAGCTTTGGAATAATCCCTTTTTAAACTTGTATTCAGCAGAGAGATGGAAAAAGAAGGCAGCCCCATGTTTCTCTTACCTTTAGTAGCTGCTGCTCAGGTAGCCACTGCTGCCCATCATGTGAGAAAATCACTCATGTTCTGACTTAGAGATAGGATGGTGTCTTTGGAGGGACATGGGGACAAGGTGAATTTTTTCCCCTGACACAGGGAATGAGCACTTTCCTTGCTGCAGAGTTTTAGCAGACAGGAGTATATCTGAGAGGGGAGAGTAGAGAGTGGAGACCTCATTGCACACCAGCTTGGGGAAAAAAGTGAACTATTCCTGTAAAAGCCATGATTCAGATGGCTACCCCTGGTAATTCCTCAGGGCAGCTGTAGGATCAAGACTTCTGCTTGACCAACTAGGATCAGATCTTCTAGTTTAGACTGTTATACAGAAAACATACTGCTTGCTTGGAAGGGGGTAGGGAATCATCAGCCTTATTAACAGTGGTTGCAGAGGGCAAATCACAGAGGCTTGGTCTCCACAAGCACATAACATGGCAGGTCTTTGCAATTACTGCAACAAATCTAATCAACCATTGCCTTGTTGATGATGAACAGCAGATGGGTTACTCAATGAAATGAGAAGTGATTTCCAGATGACTGAAACTTTTCAGTAACTATGAGGAGCTTACATGTCCCACAGTGAAGCAAAGATTGGAGGACTGATAAGATGAATATTCCTGTTTTCTGAGCTGGATAGAGAGGCACCAAAACTCCCACTACCCTGAAACAAGCAATGAAAGCAGGATGGCAGGCAAAAGCCTCAAAACTAATTTGAAAGCAGATAAAACTGAGTGACTGTCTGTGGTTGACAGAAGTGGAAGGAGGAAGTCAAAGCAGTGATTTTGAGTTTTATGATATACATCATTGGAGGGGAAAATTTAAGTGATTGCTATTTCTTTTAAGCAGCAGTTGATGCATGCATTTGTTTTTTTTTAATTAGGACAGATGAAAAGATAATCTATAGAAAACTATCTGCATTGAGAGGGTGAACAAGGGAAGCAATATCTTCATGAATCTGAAGGAAATGGGGAAGCCCATTAGCCTGTCTCTGTGACATTGTTAGGCCTTTTTCCTATTACATTTCTTTGTGTAATAGCTGCTTTTTTTGAACATGGTGACATTTTTCATCTAATCTGATGATGATTCAAAGCATTTATGCATTCTACTTATAATATGAACCACTGCTTTTTCACCACAGGGTTCACATTTAAGATTAGACTGCTGTGATTTTCATTGCTGCTCTGGTTGAAGGTCATTCCGTTTAGCAAAGGGAGGGCAGGTGCCAAAAGGTAATCTCTTCTCATTTTACCTGGCAGTTGGCTGTCAAGTTGAAATCATGGTATTAAAAACCACTGCTACAGACTGCCTGTAGTCTAGGTAAAAAAAAAAAATCCATGTGGCTGAGACATGCTGTGAGTATTTCTCAGTAAATTTAAATTCCAGCTTTTCCAGAATGTTTGCTTTGCTAACTTGCAGAGCAGGTCTGATTGATTGCTCATGTCAAGCACTGCCCAGCTCATAACTTCATTTCATGATTATGTAATATGTGATGTGTTGTGTCACGTTATGTTGCAGTAGTACTCATGAAAATGATGCTTGCTTTTGCTTTTTCTCCCTCAAACCCACAAATTTTCAGTATCATTTTGGACTGAAATGTTCTCCAAAGTTCATTTTGCTCTGAGTAGTGTAATTGTGACTAAAATAACCCCACCTAAACCACCAGTCTGGCATTATGTATGTTCTCCAGGGCTTTGTTCCTCTAGTTAGGAGAAGAAAAACAATATTTTTCAGGTGACCTTATTAGTTTTGATGTATTTTCAAAACTAATAAATATTATTTAAACACCTGTGAACAGTCTGTTTATCTTTAAGGAAAATGGAGAAGTCAAGTTCATCATCATCGGTGGCTATCAACCACAGCTGAAAATGTTACAAAAGAAACTTTATTCAAGGGTCAGATTACTTTTTGAAAGGCAAAATATCCAAGTATTTCCATGTTCACTACCTCTACCTTTTTTCTTCTGTTTAATAGCATGCAAATCATAGGTAATGGTGCTAAATTTCAGAGTCTGTCACGTATGCTTGTTTTGTGAGAACATCACTGCAAAGGGAAGGAAACTGACTTCCCCCTCCAACAAACTGTCCTTAAAGAAATCTATAATTTGGAGTGACATTGATATCATACACACAGTGTGAAGCAGAATGGGACTGAGCACTCCCACTTTGCCAGCAGGCATTTCCAAATGTCCTCGACACTATCTTTGTTCAGCGTATTTTAAGAAAAGGCTGGGAGCATTAAGCTGAGCATTAAACATATGGCCCTCTCTGTGTGATCTCCTCTCTGACAGCAACATAAAAGTGGCAGAGAGGAGAGGCAGATTTAACTGTTTTCCTTGCATATTTGTGGGCAGCACGGCAGGCAACTTAATTGGAGTGGACAAAAGGCATCTAGGGACCTCTCTGTCTTGAGGGCAATAAAAAATAGAGATGCTGAGCCTCCCTTTGGGAAGCTGAATAGCAAGTTCAGAAGTGGGCAGAAATTTCCATCCACTGAGAAACATTTGAGCTGAGCTTAAACAAAAGAGAATTGGAAGCTTGGTTGTGTGGTGTTTATCATTATGCTTTTTAGCTGGAAAAGGAATGCTCCATCCCAAGGCTTTATGCTAAGTGTACAGATCCCCACGTTGCAGGACTAAGCAGGAGAGTTGGCTTGTTGGCTTTTTGGCTTGCAAACAGAATCTACCCTCCTGCTGCTTAGCAGTTAAAAGTCAGCATTAGACTAGCACCAAAAAGTCCATTATCTACAGTTTCTTCAGGACCTTTTCTTACTTTCTAAAGAGTCTGTCCAGTTGCTTTTTAGCCTTTTATGCTATGAAGGTTTAGAAATCATCACTGATGTCCCTGTGTGAGTAATAAATCTACATATCCATGAAAAAAGTTTTTAAAGCAGGTCTTTATTGAATGTGAAGATACACTACATTGCTTTTGCTTGTATGAAGCTTGGAGAACATGATACCTTGTGTTCAGAGTACCTAGGAAGGGAAAAATTTTGCCCAATTAAGGACATTTGTAGGAAAACTGATATATTGCCAAGAAGTAGGACATGAAGGAGCATTTTACTTTAGCAAACATGCACTTACTTTTCCAGGTGATTTTGGAAATTCTAGAAAACACAACTCTTACCCTTTTATTTTGTGTGGTGTATAAATGTCATCTGTTTTTTTTCTGAATCTGAAAAGTTGTGTATCCCCTGGCCTTCTATTAACCCTTCTTTCATGTGTTTCCACTTTCAGAGAGTGCAGAGTGACTGTAGATTAATTTTCTTCTGTAAGAACATTTCCTAAAGCTTTTTTGTTCATCTAACTTAAGGAAAACAAATATAGTCAAGAAACGTGTCTTCTAACCCCATGTTTTCACTTGGGGAATAAACAAGCAAAGGAGAAAACTTTGAGCACTTTAAGGTGCTTTGTTTTTTTTTTGTTTTCCCCTCTGCTGGAAAACCTCTAGTATTATCTTACTGATATTCTTCCTCTGTGACTAGTAAAGAGTGTCTTATGAACAAATAGAGAGTAAAATGACCTTGTTATACCTGGGGAGAAATGAAAGAAGCTATCTGGATGTAAAATATATTCATCAGGAAACTATCTAGCACCATATATACAGATTATTTGCTAAAGTTGTATAGTTAGGAACTGTCTCTGGAGGCTTGAGGCAGAAAAAGACAATTCCTGACACCTGCTTGAAACAAAATTTTGATAAACATCATTTTAATTCAATCTTAAAAACATGAAGATTACTCTGAAATAAGACTTCAACTTTGATTTTTAACCCTGATAAAATCAAAGGAATTCCTTAATAAATTCAAGCTCCTGCTGATTTTATGTATTTCCCTCAATCTTTCAAAGCATAGATCTTCTGATACAAAGAGGCTTTGATAAAGTCACTAAAAAGTGATTACTAGATTTTGTTTAATTGAATTGAGTTGCTCTTTACTAGCAATTCACTGCAAGTGTTGCTCCTTTATTTTAGCTGGTAGCACACACAGCAGTGCTCTTTATTGGCTTTTGCCATCACACATCTTAAAGCTCTAAAGAAACTTGGTTTGTTTTGGTTTAGTTTACTAGAACTGTTAACTAGCATGAACTGGAAGCTGAATACTGGAAAGGCTGGGAAATGATGTTGTGCATGTTTGAGCTGAGCAGCATAAAGCTGGAATAATTCAGAAACTGGCAAAAGGGTTGCTGTAATGGCCAAGCAATGCAAGGCCTTGGACAGATACACTTTAGAACATTTTCCAGTAAGCATTGCATGTCATCCAGTCTAGTATTTGCTACGTGGTGTTGCCCTCAGTGGAAGCAACCAGGTCCCAGAACTTTCCATGGCCTTCCCTTCTCCCTCCCCTTATTGTGTTCTGTACTATATTTAAAATAACTTTTCCTGTGGGGTAAAACTTGGCAGCAGTCACCATCAGTCAATGAAATAGTCTCTATTTATCAATATCCATTTCTGAAGCAAAATTTATATCTCAGGAAAAAGTAATATATTGGGGTTTTTTTGTATTCTGTGTTTTTTTCTGAATCAGAAATGGAAGTCAATACATTATTTTTATTGCAGTTGTTTCAAGATACAATAACAAAAATCAAGGCCAGGAAAAAAATCCTCAACACTACATAGCTCTAGCAGATGCTCTCCAGAAACCAGAGTTTTCATTCTTTGTTTTAATGAAATGTTTGTGTTTGGCCTGAGGAGAGATGCTTCAAGTCTGATGGTCACAGCAGGGACAATAGGAGCTTAGTGTCAGCCTCTTTACCTCCTTAACCCACCCACCCTGAGCCTGAAAAATGGTCTCAGAAAATGCTTCATGTAGCATGGGTGGCATGTGGGGCTGCACGAGACACCAAGCACGGGGGAACATGCTGGGATGTGTGTAAAAATAATCTGTCCCTGCACATGTCTGGAAGGAGCAATCAAGGGAGCAAAGTGTCTGCCACCCTGGAGCTGCTCAGTTCCTGCAGGGCTCTGCTCCCTCCCCAAGGGGCCAGGGGTAGTCACAGAGATGGGTGCTGCTGACACCCTTTGTGGATGGGGAGCTCTCCTGTCACACCTGGGCACTGCAGTGCTGAGCAGGGTTAGCTCTGTAGGCAGGAGCACTTTCCTTAGTGTATGGGTTTGGGTCAAGACAGTGCTTTTGAAGCCAATTGTGGGATCATTCCTTCTTGTCTTGGTCTGGCTTACTTTGCCAGGCACCCAGGGCTGCACCATCCTGGTTCCTTCCGGAGCAAGCTGTCCTGGGAGGTGACCTCTGGTAGGGCATCCTGTCCCTGAAAAGCACTCATCTGTGTCTCAAGTCCTGGTAAGCCAGGCAGAAATGCACAACCTAAACATAAATCCAGTGGACCCTGAGTTCAGAGCATGAGCTATTTACCTCAGTAGACCCTTTGCTTTTGCACTACAATGTTTGCAGATGTAGATATGTCTGTATCTATTAAGAACAGGAAAAATGGTCTTTGCCAGTGTATTGTTTGTTGCCTGGTGATTATCTGTACAGTTCTGTGATGAAAGACTAAATTTCCAGCACTGATTCCTTTTATGACCTTGCCAGGAAGTATTTATCCTACTTTAAATTCTGGTTATCAGCTATACTTTGTAATAGTCTTGTAAAGCATTGTATTTTTTTTTGTAAACCATTGGTAAACAGACCTGAGTTCATTACTCCATGTATCTATGCAGGTATTTTACCCTGTTTAAATGGTTATTGAAATTGCCTCTTTACATCCGAATATTTACATACGTGTTGCTGGCAATTGTTGCAAATTCAAAGACATATTTTTTTCCTAAAAGGGCAATCAGCAAACAAAATTAGAAAAACATGACACCCTAATAAATCAGAGTAACGACAAAATTGTAAAAATAATTTGTAATGACATATTTTGTTGCTGCTCTTGTTTGCTAGATTAGATTTCTGCTAAAGGTAATTGAAGAAAAAATTGTTCTGGTTAGAGGGATAAAATACATTAAAATTAAATGAGCTTCTTGAACTCTGCTTAGGCTTTAAGATATCATAGCAAGGAGTGAAAACACATTACACAAGCATAATAGCTCCTTTGGTTGACAATGAAATACTTATGGTCTTGGCTTTCTGTCACACAACATTGAAGAGCTCTCAGGTAATGGCTGTGGCATTTGGGCAGAGTGAAAGCATGGGGTCTGTTTGCTGCTCTCCACCTGATTTTGAGACCTCCTCTTGTCTTGTACAAGCAGGGCATTTGCTGCCTGAGAAGCAGGTAGAAGCCATAGAGTGTAGGTCAGAGCATCCCACAGCTCAAGGACCTCAGGGGGCTGGTGGTGCTGCTGCTTCAGGGAGGAAAGATCTTGGCACCTCGCTGTCCTTGGCTACTGGGACTTGAAGTTCAGGCTCCAATTTTACAGACTTTCTGTAAAGGAACATAAAACTGAACTGTCTTTCTGGGCAGCCTTTTCATGCCTCTTTCAAACACTAACTAAATAAAACAGGTGGAAAAACAATTCCTCAGAAAACAAATATTAAACAACTGAAAATATCAGTATTTTTCCAAGTACTGTATCCTTGAGAAACAGCCTACAAAACTCACTCTCTCCACTTGTTTCAAAACACAAGACCTTTTAAAATGTGCTTAATTCCTCGTGGCTGAACTAGAAGTAGTAAATGCTTTGTACTAATTTTTTTTGTTGTATAGTCTCCTGTTGAGTATACCCCACTGCACTTGATTTTTAACCTTCCTTCTTCTGTTTTTCCTCTATCCTTCCACTTTCTCTCCAGAAATCAGTCAATCAGGCTGAGAGTCTGGGTTAGATTTTGGTTTATTTTATTTTAAAGGAGGAAAAAAAAAAAAAAAACTAAAACCTAAGCAGTCATGGATGACTGAGACAGTTCCCTTTGCAACTGGTATGGGGGAAGGAGCAATAACAGGTTTTTAAAGCATCTTTACACATCTGTAGAAAACACTTTAGGATTTTTCTTTCTTTTTTTATTGTTTACTAAATCAAAGCAAATGCATCTGAAGCTTATAGTAATGATAGCAAAAATTACAAAGATCTTTCATATGCAAAAAGATGTTTTTGTATGACTGAAGATTTGAAAAGTATTACGCCAATCTTGTTTTCAAAGACCAGCTTTGCAGGGTTTGAGTTCTATTATGTGATTTTCTGGAGGCTTTGTTTCTTGGGTATTTTCTCTTTTTCCTTCATTTTCATGAGGTTTGTACTATTAGTACTTTAACATTTTTCAGAGGGTCTTTCCTTTGAGCCTTGCACATGAGATGAATAAAGGAGCTAGTTTTCCTTTATGAATCAGCCTCTCTAATGTCTTCTGGCTCGGGAAATATCCCCAGAATTCAGAAAGCTATCAGACAAATCTTCATCAGCACTTTAGTGCTGGCTGCACGCTGCAGCACACAGCTTTGAAATACAAAAGATCTTTCTATTCCACTATTATGCATCTTGAAGGGATGTGTTATCTCAGTGTCAGGGGATTTGGAAGGGGAGGGTGAAGTACTCATAAGAACTAGAACCACAAAATATTTTTATAACTGAATAAAATGTTTTTAATGAAAATTGTCAGCTCCTCACAGTTCAAGGTCGCCCTGTTTTGCTATTCTTGTTGTTGGGACATTATCTGTCTGTAGTGATCCATCAGCTTTTCAAGACTTTCAGAGAAGTAACTGCTGTCAGGTTTCCTGCTTCCTGGACTTGTACACATGAACTGATCCATCCCAAAAAGTTTGGCTTTTCTTTGAATTATGTCCCAGCTGTGCTGGAGATATGAACCTGCCTGTTGCTTGCACCAAGCCCTACCTACACCGCAGGGTGACATCTTGGGTCCCGTGACTTCTGTGGTGTCAGGATTTCCAGTCTTATTACCTATTTTTCTGCCTTGGTGCCCCATTTTCTTTGTTATTGAGCTAAACAGCATTTACTACATCCTTGCAACTATGAGACTCTCCTCTCCTACCAGCATGGCAATAACAGCTGGTGTTAAGAGAGAACTGAGAAGCACAAACTTGAATTTTTATTTTAATTACCAAATATACACTATGCAACAGGAGTCAATGCACAGGGAAATTCTTGCAGTGCAATAAACCATATTTAGTTAAGGCCATGACTTAAATGTCAAGAAAGGTGTCCATCCAAACCCTTGCTGTCTCCTCATGCCCTCTCCTGCTGTGGCAAACGCAAACTGGCTTTGGGAGGTTCACCTCTTCCAAGTCCATGTGTTCTGCTTCCCACTGCAGAAGGTGTGACCTCGGTGATACCAAAGTAGACCCCACACAGGTTACTGGTGCCCATGGTCAGCTCTTCCCTGAGAGCAGGGTACCACTCCACTAGCAGGACTATCAGAAAAGCTTTCCAGAGTGCTCCCTGTCTGCTCTTGCACAAGGCCTGGCAGCTTCAGTTTGCCTCCTCTGCAGTTAGCTTTGCCCCAGGTCAGCCCATGCACCAGCTTGGCAAGATTTTGGGTGCATGTTCCATTCTGTTGACAGCTACTGGGGCCATTGAGAGTAGGAAACCTCAAGAAGTTAAAGTCTTAGTTTCACAGTCATTTGCAATCTCTTTGGCCTAGGGCAGCTGGATGCTAGTAAGCTCTTGCTACTGCAAATTACCTCCACTAGAACAAGTTGTCTTGACTGGAAATAAAAATCCATTAGTTATAAGCAGCTAGGTGACAAAATGTCAACTGCAGCTACTAACCCACGCATGTGTTAGCAAGCATGTGAGCATCAACTAGCCAGCATGGGGCTCTTGTCATTGATTTTGAAATAAAACTGATTCAGAAGGTTAAGGCCAGATAGCCTCTCGCCACTGCCAAAAACAGCAGCTACCAAAATGGGAATCAAGAAAGATGTGTCCCATGAGCTCTTGCATTTAAGAATACAGCTATATTTTAAATTGAGGGCAACAGGGATCAGTTGCCTATTTAGAAGTGCTCGTGCCTTTTAACTATCAGCTGTTTCTGTGCTAAATGAGAAAGATACAATTACAAGAGCTTATGAAGCAGTTTTTTTCTCCTGATGGCATATTTGGATACACACAAATAAGAGGTAGCCTAGAGCATTCCAGCATCTCAGAATCCTTTTCATAAACAATCCCCAAATTGTCCTGCAAAGCAATAACTATCTACCAGAGTGACAGATTCAGAACAAATTCTGCTATATGAGGTTCATTTTTTTTTTTTTCCAGTAGACAAATTTGCTCAGCTATGCAGATGTTTCAACCATTTGGCTACTGTAATCAAATATGGTGAAGGAGCTGGAAGTGCATTTCAAGTTTATAACATGTCAGTTCAGCTGGCTTGACTTTTTTTTTTCCTATAGCAAGTCTGTTGGAAAGTGCATTCAGTAGAGCAAAATGGTGCTGTTGCTAATATTAATAATAATACTTAGCACTTCAATTGCATTTCATATTTTCAAAGTGCTGCACAAATGGTAATTAATTAGGCTGTGAAGCTGAATGCCAAATAGAGAGAAAGCGTTATGTCACTGCTTGTAGAACAAGTTATCTTAATTATTGCATTTTTAATATTTTTCCTTTGGAAAGCACTTGTAATCCAAGGAACAATTCAACAGCACTGCAGGGGTTGGGGGGGACAACTGCCACAAAAAAAAAAATAACCAAGGATGTGCCAATCTCAAAACTGTGATGAGTTCTTGTGATTTTAGTGTTTGGAATGAAAGAAGGCGTCTCTACTTCAGGATTAGGTTTTTAGTTTAGTGAAAGAATGGGAACAATAGCTTTTCTTTTTTTAATTCTGTGTAAAATCTCAGCTTGTTGTTTGTTCTAATTCCCCCATGAGGTACCACCTTTCCAAGTTCTTCAGCCTTCCTGAAGTGTAAAAATATCACACACCACCCCAAAAAACTTCAACACCCTGCTGTTAAACATATTCAAACCACTTTACAACTGCTTTCGGAGATCCCTACTCAGCCACCTTGTAGTTTTTTTGGCCAACAAAAGAAGTGCTTTTTGCAAGTGGCTAAGACCACTGTCGGGCCACAGGTTCTCAAAGAAAGGATGGCTCAGCTCATAGCCAAAGGCTGGCCAGGGTGGGATGGGAGGAGAGAGAACTGGATCTGCCAAATGCCCTTCACTGCTTCTCCAGAGATCTCATGTTAGCTGAAGGGGGAAGGCCCAGAGAGCATATATACTAGAGCCATAAGCTTAAAGATAAACTGTCTCCAGCCCTTTTGCAGAGGTTAATAGTGCCATTTGCTGGTTCATAGTAAATTATTTTCTGAGGCTCTGCACAGCCAAGAGTGCCAGTCCTGTGTTTTGAGTTTCATCACCTCTGCCCACTGGAAAAAAAAGAAAAAAAAAGCTAAAATCAACCCCCCCTTGGTCCTTTTTCAGAAAGCATCCCACCTGGGCACTTTGAAGTCTGAAAGATGGCCTCATAGTGAAGGTGCTTCTCTGAGAGCTGGGCTGCTGAGGGCATTGGGGGGCAGTTTTTGCTTTTTCCTGGAAATGATCATTCAGTTGCAAGGAAAATCAGACATGAATTACTGTTAGGAAGACCCTGGGTTGTGTATTAGTAGCAATACTTTTTTGTCAGGTGGTGTAGCAACATGAGTCATCCCCAGGTGGATGGTGTGCTGCCCCAGCTCAGGGTCAGTTTTTGCTTTTTCCTGGAAATGATCATTCATTTTCAAGGAAAATCAGACATGAATTACTGTTAAGCAAGACCCTGGGTTGTGCACTAGTAGCAATAATTTTGTGTCAGGTGGCATAAAAATGTGAGCCATCCCCAAGTGGATGGTGTGCTGCCCCTGCTCAGGGTCCTCTCCTCCAAAAACACCATCACCCACTGGTGGTGAGCACCGACAGCTGCTCAGACAGTGCTTGCTCAAAACCTGCCAGGGTCCTTCCTCTTGAGACAGCCTCACACTGCCAGTTGCTGTTGGAGTTGCATCTTTGAGGAGGTAGCATGGTGTTACTCCTCTTCAGGAGCAAGATCATAGGATTTGCACGAGTGATCTATGTGAGCAGGGAGAAATGCAGATGAGGTCCAGCATCTCCTGGGCATTAGCAAGTGCTGAAGCATTCCCTGGAGGCCAGCCTGAACTTCTGTGTGTTTCATGAGAGTTATCTTCTTGGCTTCTAGATCACCAAAATGATATTGGGGGCAAAATTAACATGACATAAAATAAATTAGGATGCTGCTTTCAAAGGTGCTGTATGGATAATCTGTCTGAATAAGAGCATCCCTGAGATGGTTTTACAGGCAATGTTTTCCTAGTCTCACGTGCTTTATTATCCTTACACATATCCACACCATAGGGAGACTGCATGGAGGCATCAGGATATTTAGAAAAATTTAATCACAATTGAAAGGGTCTTTACAAACTCTTTTAACCAATACAGAGACAGAGATAAAAGTAAAATATTAGTCCTTCCTTGTTTCTCAGAGTTGGTTGATGATTTGTTAGTGCTTTGGAAAGAAACAGCTTTTATTCTGAAAAAGCTGCTGCACCATGTTGCTGTTTCAAAAAGACAGAAATAGGCTACTCTTTTGGAATCAGCAGTTCGGGAATTTTCTTTGTACAGATTCTTTTTCTTTTCAATTGCTCACTGTAATTATTATGATGAAACAGCAACTAACTGTTGGTTTGACCACCAGGCTTTTGTTAAACAATTAATCCTTGGTTTGATGAAAGCAGTGTGCCTAGCATCCTATTTTCAAATTGCCTCTTGAAGTTGTCTTATTTTTTTTTTTTCTATAATACAAAGAAATCACTGCTATTATATTTTTGTGTAATTTGCATTTGAGCAGCTCCTTGCCTGCATTGAAATACAAATGCAAAGTGCTTCCCTAACTTTGTTGATGATATGTTATGATGATTGTTTCTCATATAATACCTCTTTAAAAATACATACATTTATGCACTGATTTTTCCAGACTTCCACTTTGAGAGGGAGGAGATTAAGTGGTGAAATTGGTGGAATTACTCTTTGTGAATAAATTATTCGGCCAATTGATTTAATTTTGTGGTTGCCAGATCATGTTGAAACTGACTGGTTTTTGTACTGGTATGATCTGCTCCTATGTAATCCCCTAAAATAACTGGCCCCACAGCTCAGACTGCCAGGACTTCGGTCACCTTCTGATTTATACTGAGTGACAGACTAATGCACAGAGTGGCAGTGTCCACTGCTGTCCCACAATGTGCTCTTATTTAGGAGATCACTCAAGTGAACATACACAAATAGAACAGCAACACTTGCAATCCATGAATTATCTCTGCAAGAGTGATGGTGCCCTCTGCAAGCATGAGAATACTGAGGAACCCATGTACCAAATGTTATAAACTAAATACCAAGGGGTGCATGCAATGGCCTGTATTTAGCAACACTGTTTAATTGCCATATTATTTTGAAACTGCCATGTTGGTAGGTTTTAACCCTGTGGTGATGGGCACCACAACCTGTCCTTGACACCCAGACAGCAGTGGGTTGGGAGGGTTCATGGTACCTTTACACTGCTTGCTGCATTCTGCCAGCTAGTTCTCTCCGTGGCAGGAGGTGAAAATGCTCCCAAATCAAAACCTAATTGAAAAGATATGAAAGATATAACAGAACTCCCCAGCTGTATAGAGGGGTGGTTGAGTGCTAATCACTTCAGAACATATTTCTTCTGGGACCAGCACTTACTGGCATGTAATTATTCTTTAAAAGATATACATCATAATGGAGTCTGCTTCCCAAGAACAAAGGCTCAAATGATATCTCTCTGAACACTACTGACCAAAATGGACATCCCATTTTCCCAGTGAAGATGAATATATTTTGATTATATTAATACTGCTGGACCAGTTAGGCGGAGCTGCTCATCTGCAATTAGGATGCTGGGCACTAATTCTATTAACCCTCGCAGGCACTAGCTCTACATCAATGCTCATATGCCAGAACCCTTTATTTCCATGCCTTTAATGGACAGCCATAAGGTACCTCTGATCTCCCAGAAACCTCATTCCTGTTGTGTTATGGGAACCTAACACCATTTATCTAGCTATAAAATTACTCAAATTTTTTGCTGCTCAGTGCTGAGGAGTCTACATGAGTCAGTTAACCGTGTGTGTTTGCTTATTAGAAAAGAGCTGGTCTGGCTTTAATAAATGATATGGCATCTATATTTTAATACTGAATCTGCTACAGGATTTGCTTTTCTGTAGCATTTAGGAAAAAACGAAACAGTGCATGCTGCAGCATATTTCTTCTGTGTATGTATAACTAAACACAGATCTTACCTATTCTGTGGATACATGCACACACATGCAGACTTTGCACTCTGTATTCTCTGTTGTAGTTCAAGAGATAAAGGATTACCTTTGGGTCCTCTCCAGTCATTTGCTCTCCTCCCATGTGTCTCTGCTTCTCTCTGCCCAGTTACAATTTAGGTTAATTCTTATTTTAGCTGAATTAAACATGTGCTCCATATTCATCATTCTAAACTCAATAAGTTACCTAAGAATATTTGCAAATCTTTTTTTTTTCACTGAAACTACATACAAAAACCTTTTTTCTTCTAGAGTCAATTGTACTTGTGCTGCACATATTCTGAAATAAGCAAATCTGCACTGAAGATGTACATTGGGATAAGAAAAACCAAAATCTCACTCATACAATGTAAGACTTTGATGTCTGAAGAAGTAATTATCTAGTATTGCAAGAAAAGCAGTAATAATTTCCTAATGCTTCTTCCAAGTGACATGGGAAGCATCAAACAGTCTGAATCTGTTCTGTAAAGTATAAGAGATGTTTATGAAGATTAAAACTGAATTAGTGGACATACCAACACAATCATGTCAAACAAAAGCAACAGATATGCCAGATTATAATTGCAAACATTGTTTTGTGGCACGTTCTATCATGTGGAAGTAAAAATAACCATATTCTCCAGTCCCTTTTCAGTCATTTTTATGAATGTTGCACTTTGTTCTTTTTTCCCAGTGTACAATCCAGGTGTTCCTTTTTGCTGCAAAACAACAATACATCATTTAAGTGAAGTTCATTTTTTGAAGCTCAGCGAGTCGAGGCTTTCTCCATTTCCCTGGCTGTATCCAATCAGGTAGTGGAGGCACTGGCATGTGTCATAAATTTTGCTGTGAATATGGGCCAGCTGAAACGTATACCAATTCAGAGATCACATCTCCTCAGCATCCCACTAGGCAGGAAAGGAAATGAAATGTGTTTGCTGGGAAGAAGCAGGAGACAAAAGAAGTCTGAATTCTTAGCAGGAAGGAAAACCTCTCTGAAAAGAAAATTTTGAGAATTAACCCCCAGAACACTGTCTATGCTTTTCTTGAGCAGTCTGAGTCCAGCATGCCTCTTGCTTGCATTGATTTCCCTTTTATTGCCCTAGCAGTGAATGCCTTTGCTGCCTTACACACAGGGCTGCTGTGAACTTGTTTTACAGGCAGTGTCTGGAAAATGGGTTGAGCATGAAAGCAATTTATAATTAGAGTGCTGTAATGAATGAGAGTTTATTTTTCTGTTCACACAGAAGTGGGTTTTGTGACTGTTCCATTTGCAGTCCAGGACTCCAAGCACTGAAGAGCAGCACGGTGCATCTCCAATGCTCCCTGGTGTTCCCATCCCAGCTCTGTGGCCAGAGACAGTTATTTTTGTAGGTCATATGTTTTATTACATCAAGGCAGCCACAATGATCTGGTGGCATTTGAACAAATGTTCTACACCTGTTATCCAGTCCCCAGAACAACTAGATGTGGTTCTTGAGTAAGACTGTCAGGAAAAGTTGTACTTACCAACCTTCTGACCCCGTTGCCTTAGGTGTGACTCAGGCACCCTTCTCTGCAGGTGTTTTGTGTGTTCTAGAGTTACTTGTCATGTTTGTGGAATGATCATCTTCATTTTTAAGCCTGAAATGTTTATCATTTTCCTAGCAGAGCCATGCATTCTGTGAAGGTTGCAAGACTTTATGCATTTACTTGATGTTATGGTAAGCTGAAGGTCATATTCCCAAATTTAAAAAAAAATAATAAAATTTTTAAAAAATCACAAAGGATATAGAAGTTCTTTGTCCCACAAGAGGTCTGGGGTTCATTGATTCAGCCCTTTGCCCACCCTAGGATGGTTATGCCCACCCTTGGAGGCAAAATTTGTCACATTTGCAGTTGGCTATGTATTAAATTTGGAGCTTTTGGTCATCCTGAGGAAGTCAGTCCTGAATTGTTTGGCCTAGGAGTATGGGTTGTGGTGGTGTTGTTCTGCAGTGATTTCTGGTCTCTGTAGTAGCCCGTTTTTTTTTCTGGCCACTTTCTCTCCATTTTGGGAAGCTGAGGTCAGGGGAAAGATGCATTTCTAAATTATAGTTTCTTCTTATTGTTGGGGATTAATTGTTCTCCCAAGACTGCTCTCTGGTCTCCACTGTGGAGGAATGAGCAATTTGAACCCTGAATGGTTTGAACAGATACAGACACTACAAAATCTCTTGAAATCACTATGGGATGCAGGGACATCAGTTCCCTATCTATTTTAAGAAGTTTTCCTGAAAACCCTCCAAAATTGTATGCACTTCTGTAGCAGGAAAAGGATGGGTGAGGCAACAAAGCAAAAAAGCATTTAGCTTGGCTTGGTCACTTTCTGAATTACTTTTGTCTGTTTGCTTCAAGGTTTTCTTCTCTTAACTTTGCATCAAGGATATGTATTGACTTTGCTGAATTATTGAAGGTAGTTGCAAATGATGCATGAAATGAAAAATCCTTCTTTGCCTTCTGCACAGACTGCCAACAGACAATTCTGTGCAATCACTGCTGTGCTGCACTGTGATATCAGGTGTACCTTACCCACAAAAATCCCCAGATTTAACGGTAGTAGGAGTTTCTGTTCTTGATATTTGGCTTACTCCTTTCACCTGCCAGTTTCAGGGGAAATGTAACCTTCTGCCAGGGCTCTTGCCATCACCAAAAGCAGTTGCACCAGCTATAATCTTACATTGGTTTAACTGGGGGGAGCATTTGGGACCAAGCCATAGAAAAGAGGCAGCCCTCTAGAGATCAGCCCCTTCAGCTCCTCTCGGATTTATGAGCATACATGTCTGTCTTTTAATATTTATTAAGGGCAAGCTTGGCACAAAATACATTAAAACTGCCTAGAAGCTGCTCCAGAGGAACATACATCTGCACAATGAGAAAAGGACTATAGTAGAAGGACAGGAACACTAAAGAGTAAATACAATTACAAGGAAAAGAAATACTAAGGTGTAATAGCAGGAAGAGGTGTGCATGGGAAGGAAGCCTGTACTTAGCAAATGGGGAGGAACTGGATGGTGAAGGAAAAGAGGAGAAAGAAGAGCCCATAGTGGAAGATTGGACTTTGAGTATCTTGAATAAACCTCCAAGAAAATGTGGAGTGTGTGGAAGTTGTGTCACATCAAAAATAAGTTTAGGAAGATCATGTGTCAGGATAGAGGCCTCTGGCTTGTTAAAATATGTCCCTGGTCTAGGAAAGGAACAAGCAACTTCCATTCTTGGTCTCCCTACACTAACACAGCTGATGTGACAGTGCTGGGATGGGGACAAGCCACAGAGCTCCATACCCCTGCCTTTCAAGGCTTGCCACAGGCTCCACTTGTTACTCTAATTGTTAACAGAATCTCTGTCTTGAAAAGCTACATTTCCCCATAGCTACAAAGAAAGTCACACCACATTTTGATGGCAACCAACTCTAGAATTACAAGTTTTTCAGCAATTTGCATGCTTCTTTGTTGAGGGATGTTTATTTTAGCAAAGCATCCTTTCCTCAGAGGCTCCCCACCCAAAACTTCAGACTTTGCTTGATAGAAATTGAAAATCTTCTGAAAAGATGTAGTATAAGAGCAAGTGATAACGTTAGGGCTTGGAGTTTAATTGTGACTGTGCTGCACAGCTGCTAACGCCAGCCTCTTCAGAATTTATGTCCTCATCTAGGTTTTTTGGGAAAATTTAATTTGAGGAAGTTGTGTTTATCAACTTCCTGGCTTACTGTCAACAGCATGCCGCTTTCTTTTTAATATGAGGTGCTAATTATGTTTTTCTCAGACTTCAATATAAATGAAATTTATTTGGCAGTTGCCAACAGCTTTGCAGAGTATAATAATGTTATCATGCAAACTTTCGTGAGCATGAGTTTCTTTGAGTTGTGTAGCTTGCAAGCACTTTTCACACCATGGACAAGAAGACCTGACCTGCAGAGGTCACTACCAGAGGAGCCTGTTTTACAGATACTTTCTAGCAGTTTCTACCTTCTTGAAATTATAATAGCACTGACTATCAGAAACACCAGTTCTTGGTGAAGGTGTTGCAGAACAAACGTGGTCTTTAATGAAAATCTTGTGATTTGAGTTTGATTTCTGATTTTGCTCTATGGAAATCACAGGGGGGACAGAATCCCATTAGTGCAGGACAATCCTGCTGGTTCCTTTGACAGCGACAGCCTCCAAAGCAATGTTTTGGAGCTAAATAACTTGTGGGCTGCTGCAAAGAAGAAAGGATGATGTGGTATCGATTGCATTTGAGTTAGTGAGAGGGAGACTGAAACGGTGCAGTCTATTTATAAAAAGTCTGTTTACCACCACGGATGGAGAGAGACCTGGGAAGCCTGGGAAACCTGTTGTGATCGGAGGAGGTAATTTCTCTGAAGCCTCCATAACCTTTGCAAATGTGTCATTGATATCAAAACTGGAGGATGGGGTAGAAAGGTCATGTAGAAAGCCATATTTTGAATTATTAGGTCTCTTTGGGATTAAGAGATTGTTGGCTTTGGAAGTTTTGTTTTGGTTATCCTTTGTATTTTTAGAAATCAAATCTTATTTCAATTATATTGCACTTAAACATTATGCTCTTAAACCAAATTTGCTCCCAGTTTATTTATAGAAAATTTTGATAAGGGAGAGGCTTTTAAGCATTTTTGTACTTGAGGTCAAATTTATAATAATGCCTTTTGCAAAATAGGTTTTACATCTTCCATGCAGATATAGCTATAATATTTCTCCCTAGCATAATTAAAAGACACTTCTTTGACATTTCTGCCTCTTCTTTTTCCTTTAGATTAAACATTTCTTTAGAAGAAATACTGCAATTTGCACTTTTCCTTCTGCTCCTGCTGTGCTATCATCACCCCTGTTGCAGGACTGGTGTCGTGTTTGTATTCAGAGCAACTGCTTTGTGGCTGTGTTTCCTTCCAAAAGCTGTAATGTTTGCATCTGCCTGGCAAAAGCCACTCCAGGACCTGTGTGCAGGGATGACAGGATCATTTACAACGCTCACCTCCTTTTGAACAATGTCTTTGAGTGATTCCCTCCTGCCTGTGTGCAGCCGTTGCCCTCCTGAGGATGCACAGAGGTGGAACACTGCTAGGGACTCCTAAAATGCTGGGCAGGCAACAAGGAGAACATCTTTTTCCTTCCCACCATGCACAGGCGTAGGAGATAAACACAGATTTCTTATGGCTGCAAGGAAAGAAAGATAATTCAGATCCCTGAAGGGTTTTTGTTATGAAAATGTGTTCCTTTTCCCTACCAAACTAAATTGACTTCTCTAGTTAATTTTATTTACAGGAGCGTGCCAAGCACTGTAAGTGTTGCCGAGTCTTTAAGAGGGACAGAGTCCTCAGAAATTAAGATGCATCCAATGTAAATGTGCCTGCTGGCACCCCACTGTCTGGTCTCTCATGGTTTTAGGCCATTTCTGTTGCTTCTCTTCCTCTTACCATGGTAACATATACTTTTCCTCATGCTTTTTCAGAGTGTGTATACGATTTATCCAGAGGAATAATAATTTCTACAGTTGAAATGAGTCTCTCAATCTCTTCTCCACCACAATGGCTGCACAGTTGCTCTTGGTGCTCTTCAACATGTCCCAAGGCCAGCCTGAAGTCCAGGGACAAACCAGATGCTTGGGGTTTGGCTGGTGCAGGTTCTTCATTTGTGTGGGTGGATGAAATGAGGTCCTCAGCTGGTCTGGGGACAACTGCAATAACCTTTTTGCTGGCATTTGCTGTCCTCAGTGGTATCTTGCCACAGCAGAAATGCTTTGGGAAAGCTACTCTCAAGGGTATGGCATAAGACAGAGTCAAAAGATGTGAGGGACCACAGGAAAACATTTGCTCAGTGTATACTTGAATTCCCAGAATACCTGGAGTACCTCTCTTCTGCAAGAAAGACTTTTTGTTACTGGAGAAAAAAAAACCCAACCTTCTTTATATAAAGTCTTAGAAACGACACATTGGGGATAAATTGCTTCTAGTGGTAGATTTTAAAAAATTAAACGAGCCCTGTGAGATAGGAAGGTTATCTCTTCAATGACATGGCAAAGGAAATTTGTGATTGGCCAGTGGAAGTTTGGGGTGATCCTCCAGAGAGACGTCAGAAGGCACTGAAGAGTCTATTCCAGGTGCTTTCTGTGTGCTCAAGTATAAAACCATAAATAATAGAGAAAAAAAAAAAAAGGAGCCTGACTGTCAAACCCAAACATAATAGGACAAAAAAAAAAAAGGAGCCTGACTGTCAAACCCAAACTGTAGGAGAAAAGAAATTAGGGCTGAACCTTGCAGACCTCAGAAGGGATGTGGTGGCAGTGCCAGCAGCATCAAGTCTTGTCTTTTTTTGAGTTCCTTGCACCATGTGCCCAAGGAGCCCATTCTGACACTTTTCCTCAGTTTAAAATCTGCTTATAATATTTTTACGTGGAGAAAATTTGGCGCACCTACATTCTGCCCCTTCCAAAATGTGTGCATGTTCATCCTTTTGTTCTTCTCAACGTAATAATTTAGTTTTGCATAATTAAAAAAAAAAAAACCCAACAAATTTGCATAATTAAAAAAAAAAACAACAAACCAACATATCAGGCTTTAAATATCCAGACTTTTTTTAATTAATATCCTAGAATAAAATACATTCCACTTGTACCGTTGTATTTATACATTTAAATCACTCGCTATTTCTTTTTGTAAAAATTCATTTAATCTCATCCCAGGAAAATAGTTAATTCAGTGTGGTTAATTCAGCCCTCTTCTGAGATTCATTTTCTACCTGAGATTTTTCCCCCTTATTCATGTGTTTCTTATGGCCATAGCATTGAAGTTACAATTCACCAATTCTTTAAAGTTATAACTCAAAGTGATGTCAAAAAAAAGAGAAACTTGTGAGCTTCACTTTTATTTTTTGACTCAATATATGTGATTCTAAGTGTCAAAAGCGCAACAGACCCCCTGTCGTTTCTGTTCATAACATGAGAAATATTAATAAACCAAATAAAGGAGACCATGCTTGAAAAAGTGAATTCTAAAAAAAAAAAAATATTAGAATGAAAAGCTGAAACTCACTCCATGAATATGAAAGGAAAGAATCCTGAATTTTTTATCAGAACTGTATTTGTTCTGTATTTTTGAATGCATTTGTCATGCCTTATATGCACAAAGAACAATCATAAATCAGATTATTTTTATTATTTTTTTTCAGATTAAGGCAAGAAACGAACAAAAAAAGAAGACATAAACAGCCCATTTTTTTTCTTACTACCATGTGATTGTTGACTTTGATGGAGTGACTTCAAAGACTTTGCATTTCTCTCAGCATGAGAGTAAAGTCACACTCAAATTCTTCATACACAAAAGAGCTCCTTTTGACTCAGACTTCCATCTTGAACTTTCTTTATTGTGTAAAAGGAAACCTCAAGTCTTTTCTCCTAAAATTTGTAATGATAATCAATATCTCTAAATTTTGGTGAAAAAGTAATCCATGTTTAGTCTAGGAGAGGTCAAAGGGTAGAAACTC
>NW_008590315.1:0-23840 GCF_000691845.1 Merops nubicus | reverse complement strand
AGCAGGAAGTTTAAAGCCAGACAACTAATCAGAAAAAAAATCCTCTTACAAATGAAAAATTAAGATTTTAATCTCAGATTCAAGGGAGTTTTTTTTAAAGAAAAATGTTTTCTTTCTGATTTGGAAAGACAAACTGAATCAGCCTTGACTTCTTCTTAAACCTGATCACTGCTTAAAATAATCTAGCATTTAAACCTTCATTTATGTTAGAAGCACAGAGAAAAGAGGTATGACACCATCTTTTTAAGCACATTTTCTATGACCTGTATGTTTTAAGAGTGACAAATGTTCTTCAATGCAATTCCTTGTTTTACAGAGAACAAATTTCACAAATCTATCTTTATTCAGTCAGTAATAAAGGCAAAAGAGACTGTTTCAGCATTATCATAGGTTAACTACCCAGCTAATTCTGTGTTTTGGAGCCTAGCATGGTACTTGCATGAATTGTGGTTCTACATATGAATATTGTGGGGTAGGGGGAAGAAAATAAGCTCTAGATAATTGTTAGTTACTATCACTGTGTAAAAGAGTTACTAAATTGAATTATTTTCTTTGAGAACTGGGCATTGTATTACTCAAGCTTCAAATGAATATCTGATGCTCTTTGAAGCCAATAATACAAATTTCCTGTTGGGCTGTCACTGTTATTTTGATTTGGGTGGGGGGAGGAGGCAGTCTCTGAACAAGTAGAATAAGGAGGAAAACCTGTGTCAAGCACCTGAGAAACATCTTTTATTTGCATGAACTTCTGGAAAGAGGCACACTTGTGAGTGGGGAGAGGGGAACTGATTTACAGCACAGCATTTCTCCAATTCCACCCCCCAAAAAAGAGACAGATTCTTGTTATAAAGGCTGAATGTGAATTATGGGGCAGCAGATAGATAGAAAATTCAGTCTGAGACACACAGACAGTGCCAGGAAGATGCTCCTTGCATCCAATCCATCCAATTTTTACTTCATAACTTTTGTAGGCTAGCCTGGCTCTGTCAGATCCAGTGCAGAATCTGAGGTTTCAGAAAGACATATATCACCAATTAATGATATTTGTTTGAGGAAGACTGGCACTTGAATGTGGTGACAGGTCTTTATATAGATGGCAGTGGTGGGTGGCAAAGCAAAATTAAGACTTCTTATTTTTAGGAAGGTGGAAGAGCAATGTGTGAAGAGACAAATCACAAAGCAAACAGAAGTAGGCTGGGAGAATTTAGGAGATAAGCAAGTTATGCAGGACAAGTGGATAAAATAAAAAGCCACATGGATAAAATTAGAAAACTAGAGCAAAATTTCTGACTTGGGTGCAAATCCTGAAGTCTGTGATTCAGATATATAGATGGCAGTGGTGGGTGGCAAAGCAAAATTAAGACTTCTTATTTTTAGGAAGGTGGAAGAGCAATGTGTGAAGAGACAAATCACAAAGCAAACAGAAGTAGGCTGGGAGAATTTAGGAGATAAGCAAGTTATGCAGGACAAGTGGATAAAATAAAAAGCCACATGGATAAAATTAGAAAACTAGAGCAAAATTTCTGGGTGCAAATCCTGAAGTCTATGATTCAGACTGTGATTTATCTACCCAGAACAACCAAGAAAAAAAAAGACTAAATAGGTTTGCCAAAGGAAAGAAAAATCAAACCTCTGTCATGGGAAATTAGTTAAATCTCACTGTTTGTACTGATAGACAGTTTTTCCTTCTGTCACTGGGTGAGGGCAAGAGGAAAGGCTTGCTCAGTGAGGACTGCTGGAGGAGAGGTGACTATGATGCTTACTTATTTAAGCATTCTTTTAATTCTGTCAAATCAGTTTGAGTAAGAATAGTGTCACTTTTTCTCCTGCATTTCTCACAGATGAAAGGTGTAAAAATTCTCAAGGCTTTTCTGCATTTTTCTTTGTTTTTCCTGTCTCCTTTCTTCCTTTCCACCTTTCCAGATACAGCTCACTGGCCAGAATAACTTCTGACCTGCTACAGAAAACAAAGTGATTCCACGAAAAAAATCAATGGATGGGTTTATAACTTTTTAAACACAGGGATAAGCACAAGAAACACATAAGTATAAAAGTTAGCAACTTGGAGATGCGTAGAGTGGGAAGTTCTAGCCTGAGTTCTTATTGACTTGGGAGAAAAAGTCATCTGGGAAGAAGGATACCCTAGTAGAAAAATCAGGACAAACAAAACTGAGATGTGTGTTTTCAAATGTATCCATTTATATGAGATTTATATGAAATACTTCTGCTCTCCTCTTCAACATCACACTTTCTGATCTTCCTGTGGAAAGTGCTGGACCTCATTTGCCACATAAAAAGGAAACTTTGACTTTCCTGACAATTAACATCAGTTTGTGAAGAGACTTTAGTTTTGATCACACAGTGTTCAACCCCAATGGGAGACATGGGCCAGACAAACTTCTTATTTCCCTGGACTTATATTTGTATTTCTCATATTCAGAAGACATCTTACTGCCTAATACGTTAGGGAAGATGAATATTCAGATAAACCTTCCCAGCTCAACATGGGTAAGACAGCCAAGAGTAGTGGTATCAGAGAAGACATGATGCCAATAAATTGGTCAGGAACAGGTGAAAGGTTAAAGGTTAGGAAATTAAACCCTCCGTAATAATACTACAGGTTTTTTTCCCTAAAATGTTTTGTATAGTATTTATTCTAGGATATCTACTGCATTTAAAGCATCCTGAAAAGGGAAAATAGCCTTGAAATTAGTATTTTTTTTTTTTTATTTAACAAACCCTATTTTTAACAGCATTAGTGATTTTAACTGGTAAGCCTAAATTCTTACTTTTGTCAGGCAAATAAACTAAACCCAAACCTAAAATAGCCTATTATGTCTGAGAGGATTTTCTCCTGTTAATTGAAAATTAACTGGAAATAAGCTATGTTACTCGAATGTTTAATCTTTCTTTGCTATGCTGAGGTTACTAGCAGGTGCAAGCTTAGAAACACTTCTAAATAGAAATAACAAGCTATTTAGTATTTCAGCTTTGGTATTTGCTGAGAAGGGCAGTGACCTGTAATACCAGTAAGAGCACGAGCATTTCAAACTCCCAGGCATTCTTGCTAAGATACAGCTTCTCCAAGCTTAGATTTGTTTGCAACTGAGGGAAATGTTAAAGAAACTCCTTGTAAGAAAGCTGATTGCCTCTAACATGAATGTAGAGAGAGTTTAATCTTCAGAAAATTGAACTAGCTGGCAAATGGAAAAATAAAGAGGCTGGTTTAAGGATCAAGCAGCAGGATAGACTGGATCTCCTGTCTTAAGGGAAAATTACAGTAGTTACAGCTCCCTGTGGTGTGAAGCCCTTGGTAATCCTCCAGGCATGTCCTCCCTGTATCATCAGGCACATGTTGCTTGCAGCACTCTGAGGACAACGTATGTGGGAGCAATTCAGGTAGGAGAGTGGGAGGAGGAAGTTGCCCCACACCCCCAGGGAAACTCTCAGAACAAAGAAGGGAAGGGAGAAGGTCTTTTGGAGAAGAAAAGGTGAATCTGGCAGGTGGATGGTGGTTATCTCCTGCCCTTGTGAGCAGAGGTGCTGAGATCTGTGGCTGGCAGAAGCTGGTTTGCTGGCCGGAGGTGAGGAGAGTTGGGCAGGAGCACAGTTCTCCACTGCATCCCAGTAAGGAAGGACATACATGTCCAGTGAGCCATGCACTAATAGAAGTCAACACTGCACTTACACAGAGAAGAAGCAGACGCTAAACTTAAAGAAAATATCTAAAAAAAACCCTGTGCATCTCTGAGACTCATTATTTTCACTGGCAGGCAGTTCCCCCTGTCTCACAGCACCTCACAGCCCCTTGTTAACTTTCTCTTCTCATCTTTTAGGTTATAGGTGCTGTCTCACTTCACTGCCACAATTAAAATTACCTCAGTATGTGCAATACAAAGGTGGTTTTTGCTCAGTCCCTCCAAGCACAGACATTGAGAGCTTGATCACCAGCCCATTGACATCAATGGGAGTCTTTCCATTCATCTCTCTGGAGCCTGTTCCAGGCCAAGGAGGGATACAGATGAGAGAAGGCAGTTTGGCAATCACATTTTCCTTTCATCAATTGCTTTATGCAGCCAAACTGTTTTTAATGTAGATTCTGCTTCTGAGTTGGAGTTTTTTGTCTGTGTGAAGTGAATTTCCTTTAACTACAGAGGGCTGCATGCAGTTCCAAGATGGGCCTGAGAAGTGCAGTGAAGAACTTGAATCGTGTTGGACATGTCTAAGATAATGATTTTTTTTTATTATTTTTTTTTCCTTTCCTTTGGCAGCTGAACTAGAGGGAGAGAAGTAAAACCATTTTGGAGCACAGCAAGTGGAAAATGGAAGCAAATGAAATGTTAGCATGGTTGTTCAGCCCCAGGCAGCATCCCTGTGCCCTGGCATGCAGTGGTGGTAGGAGGGCAAGGGTTGAGAGATGATGTTGAGGTGGAAGAAACAAGCATCAATTTTGGGGCCTGGGTGGGGGTGGGAGGGAGAAGAGGAGATAGCTTTCAGCCCCAAGTCTAGGATGGGCTGTGTAGAAATGACTGCACTTACCACAACCACCTCATCCCCAGCCTTCTGTGGGTCTCAAGAAAAAAAGTGCTCATGTGTCAGAAGGTTGCAGTACTAAAGACTTCAGGCAAAGGGTTGGATATGATCTTCTCCAATGGCTGCAGAGTTTTCACTTAGAAAAGCTGTACTATTTAAAAAACCATTTCTCATTAAGTATTGAACTATCAGAATAATGGATGGATGCTTTCTCCTCTGGCACAGATGCCAAAAAAATGGTACCTGGGGTGTGCCTCTTGAGTTATCAGCTTTCTTAGGAGGAAATATACTGAGTGATGGATGAGATCAACAATAATTATTTACCTCTTATTCTTCATTTAACTGCATGTAAGCATGGCAAAGGCTGGAGACTGAGATGAGAGGCTCATATTAAGTCAGCTTTTTCATTTTCTCCTGGTAGTACCTCAGATGTCTTAATACTTGGAGAGTTATTTAGAGCTCAACTTTATTTTGATAAGGCCACTTCTAAGGAACACTTCAGAGTGTGCAGGTAAGATTTCTGAGTGATGGCCAGAGAACCATCTGCTGCTGACTTTGAACTTCAGTGTGAGTGGAATGGAGAAAGGAGGCAACAGAACCTCCCCACGCACCAGCCTGAAAGCTAAAAGGCTAAAACCTTGGCAGAACTGCTCTCCAGAGATAAAAATTGACATTTTTTTCCTCTCTGTACACATTAATTTCCCCTAGTACATCTTTTCTGCAGTTGTAGAAGCCCACTCTCTGCAAATAAATTGCCATCATTGTTGGAGTAGACCACGAGGTCTGGGGCATCAGACATGTTTATAATATTAACCACTTCCTTTCTTGAGCTGTAAATGGTTGTAATCATCTACAGCCAGTTTGGGGATATCAAATAGTAACTTTTTAATAAATGTAAGTGCATAACAGTATGGATAATTTGCTACCATGTGAAGCAGCTCTAAAATTGGTCCTATCAAGCAAGGCCTGGCTGAGGGAAGATTAATGCTAAAATAGGAAATGGAAGTGAACTTTGAGTTTTCTGTGGTTTGCAGATTTTTGTCAGGGAAGGGGGAACTTTCCTTGAGTTCCCTTGAGGTCCCTGACATAAGGGGCAAGCTCAAAGTGAGGACAGATGGTTCTGAAACAAACACTAGAAAGAGGCTTCTAATTGCTGTTCTTTTAAACACTCAGACTGAGCAGATTTAGTGGTTTGGTGCTGAAGCCAGATCAGGTTCAGCTTGGCCTTTTAATTTATGCCTGGTCAAAGTAGCTGTGGCCATGAGACTTTTTCCATTTTAGGTCATGGAATAAACTTTTACCATTGAGATTCTTTTTGAAATCATCATTTATCTATAATAACAATTTATACTAATGACATAAAAATGTCATATTGTCAGTTCATAGAAATCACCCTATTATGTGTAAAGCTGCATTATACATATGGTGTGTGAGAAGCATATTTTAAGCATGGATCTGTTTACTGTTCCTTCTTATTTGATCAAACAAGATTTTGATTGTCTTTGACTGTAACTGAAATCAGGAAAAATGATGATTTTATCCCAACCTTACAACTCGAGGTCTCCTTTTTTTCAGAGTCAGCTTAGGGTAACTGTCCACAGAATCAAAATCTTGATGAATTATTTTGGAAGCAGTCCAACAGCCACTCATGTGAGATATAACAAGATAAACAAAATGTCTTGGATGTGCAGTCAAGATACCAATCACAAATTAACTGTGTTTTTAATGAAGTATGCATGACAACAAAAGCATGTACATTTAACTCCTTCAGATTGTTATCCCTGGGGAGTTAAGAACTAGTTTGCACCACTGAGATTCCCACTGATTTTCCCAAAGTTCAGAAAATCTCTTCTAAAAGCTTAGAGTCTAAGAGAAAAAGAAAATAAAAAGTTACTTTAGAGAGAAATGAATAATCTGCATTTAACCTTTTTTTTTTTTTTCACTGCTTAACTTTCAAAAGTTACCTTGCTGTAGACTTACTGTCATTTGCATGTTATGGCATCAAGAAATACTTCGTGCTTGCCTAAATCTCTGGTAGCTAACCCTGCTGAGCTGTGTATTGAACAGTAGAGGGTGCTCCCCAGCCTAGGCACTGCTGAAGAGGACACAGATGGAGAGGAATGGACCAATAAGCCTTTCTATGCTCTTCTGCCCCTCAATCCCATGAAATTCTGAATGTGTCCACAGGGCTTATCGAGGACACCAGAAGCTCACAAAAAGATATTAGTACGTTCTCTCTTACATTTTCCATCCCAATAGTGGCAGCTTCTGGGTCAAGTTACTGTTGGCAGAGCACCTTTTTTACCCTTTTCAGGGGAAAGAATAATAGTACTTGGTGGCACTTCAAATTTTAAAACTAATCTTTTGTTTCTGAAATCATCAGGGTGTTAAATTCAGTATTTGTAAAGTTTTTTTCTATTGCAATAGCTAAGCTATTTTAACTTGTAGACCCAACTCATAATTACACCAGCTTCTGTTGCTGATAGGCTGAAGCTAACGAACCTTCAGTTTGGCTTCCAAGTTGTCACTAAACAAACTATCTGTTTAGCAACCCATCAGAATTTGTGGATGATGGGAAGCAGATGTATCATTAAGCACTAAATGGGAATATCATTTACAGTAGATGGCATGTTTCATTTTGATAAACTGGAAAAACCCCCTGTGAAAGATGTAGCCTTGTATATCCGGTGCTGAAAGCAGTATTCTGAAAGGTGATGTTATTAATACTCCACTAGGCTGGCAAATTTAAGATTTATTAGAAAATATGATATATGACTCAAGCATTACCATAAAAGGTAATGAAATGCTACCTGATAGATGAGATGGTACCCTATAAAAAAAGCTTGGAGAAAAGAAGCTAGAAAATGGCAGTTTTCCTTGCCCTAATGCTTTAAAATGATGGGGTTCCTGTTTTAAAATCTTCCATGCATGAGGCTTCTCCTTCCTCCATAGTAACAGTGAGTATCCCTCTGTTATTTAAGCTCTTTGAAGTTATGAAATAATTACTCATGACAACTATAACAAATACAATCTCCACTTAGTAGAAACAAAGGCCATGGGTTGCAGGGATTTAACTGGGACCAGGAAGTTGGCATCAGTTGTTTGTGAACTTTGGGTTGCTGTAGACTCCTCTTCCTTCATAAGTACTGACTGTCCTAGCGGAAGAAAAATTGTTGCTGTCATTTTTCATAGCCTGCAATGATCAAATACATTTTAATGTAAATAAGAAGATACAGTGACACAAGCTTGAAAGGATTCTGTTAGGGAAAAAAACATCCTTCAATTTATTGATCATACTCCTGTTGCTGTTACTCGAGTGCCAATTTACCATTGGTAGTGCATGCATCTCTTTCACCTTTACCTCATTTTGAACATTCTTCCCCCTTTCTCCTTTCTCTTTTTAGTATTTAAGCTCATTTTTAATGTCAGACTGCATAGGATATTAGTTTCCTAAATCACAAGATCACAAGTTAGGAGAAAATACATGGAAATAACACTCTTCTTGGGGCTCCTCTAATTCCCATTTTCACAGTCAGCTTGGTTAAGACTGTTTGCTTCAGGCTTCCTCCAAACACTCCTCAACAATTATATTTTTCCTCTTTCTGCAATCCCTGTCTAGGTATTACAACCCATTATGGCTTTTCTTTGGGTGTTTACGCTGTTTCCCTTATTACCCATGTGAAATAATGTGATATGTATCAAGCAAATGCAAATCATACTGCATTACCATCACAGGCAAGAGAGAAGCTCCCTCTGCACTCACCAGGGATCTGCTGCTGGAGAGGTACAAAAAGACACAAGCATGAAGTACAAAACAGTGATGGGTTATGGTTTGCTAGTGTAATCCCATAGGAAATTGTTTTGCATTCCCTTTAAATAGGGTGAATACAGACAAGAGCACTAATGAGACATTTTTGAAATTTTGGACTGATGCTTACTACTAAGACCAGAGCAAGTATTTATGAATTCCCATTGTGATTCTGGAAAAAAAAACAAGCATTTTTGGGCCAAGTATTGATACAACATTACCTTGTGGGGCAGACCACACTTGGAGGTCTGCTGGGAGTCTGTGGATCAGTTGGTCCCATTGTGAACAGCAGTGCTAGTGGACTACTGCTCCTCTAGAGCTTGGCCAGAACAATGAAGGCAAACTGTAGGTATCATTGGAGGGGTTTTCTGTCCTTCCAATCCTGCAAAATTTGATCCCTTTATCCAAACCTTTGATCCAAAGTGAAGGCCTGGTGGCATGTTCCCGAACAGGCAGCAGTTCACCACAAAGCGTTCAGGTTTGGGTGCTGGGGGGGGATTGTAAGCAGACCAGAAGTATCTTCTCATGCACATTACGTGAACAAAGGGGGCTCCAGAAGGAAAACGTTGCAAAATGTGACACTTCTGCTCACCAGAGCTGGATTGCTTAGGGAAGACTACCAGGAGAGTGAGTGGAAGTGGCAGCAGTACAGAGAGCCATGTGATAGGGCAGGTTTCCAGATGGGCTAGAAAATCTGCCCAGGCAGTGGGTCAGCATGAGACAAGCAGACCACCAACAAACTCCTGAGGTGGTGGGTGTTACCTGAAGCTGCTGGGATTCACCAGCCTGCCTGTGGAGCTGAGAGAGATGGGCTTGCTGCACAGATGCTCCTGCCACCCAGCAGTGGCTGAGCAGAGGAGCAGGGGCTGGCTTATTGCTGCCCTGAACTGTCTGCAAGGCAGCCACAGCCCCTGACAGGCAGCACCTCTGCAGGAAAACAGCAAACACTGATTTTTTTTTTTTTAAGTGCCTAATAGCCCTAGCTGATAAAAAGTGCTGCCAGGGTGACACAAAAGACAGCAGTGAGGACGAGGATGATGGTTATGGATGGCTTTTACATGCAGAATGACAGATGCAGCTCCCTCTTCATCATTATGCTGCAAACTGCTGCGTCCAGTCCGTGAGCTGACTTCTTCCATGCTCCCAAGCCCCTCTGAGGCTCAGAGAACAATTAATGATAAATGAACGGCCATCAAATTAATTTCAGGAAAGCAATAAGAAATCAATAGCAGTACAGTGCAACTGTTAGTTAAACTGTTAACTGCACACAGCTAATCATGCTCAGAAGTTGGGCTGGTTTTGTTCTGCTGGCATTTACAAATTGCTAAGCCTTCACTTTCATAGTTTATGATGTCAGATAAATCCCTTGGGAAAGTATTTTCCTTCGGAATGATGTTTAAATGTCTATAATTCCGTGCAGAATGCAATTTACCAACAATTGTAGTGCTTTAAAACATACAGTGAGCTCCCTTATTTCTGTATCAAGCAACTTGACATTTAAGGTAATTTGTTAACTGCAGCAAAAATATATAAACAATGTAATTTTCTTGTAAACAGTTGCCATGTAAGACACACAGTATAATTGGTAGCCTGTGTCACAGGCACGAACAATGGTGTTTTGGAGAGGCTCATCAGGAACGTGGGTGTACAAAATCAAAAGAATTCCACTGGGTTGCAGCTGCACTGGGTCTGCTCAGCTGGGATAGAAAAACAGGTTACAGAGAGGAAAAGCTTTTTTAGAGGGAAAAAAAAAATAACCAAACATTTTCCTTTAGGGCTTGTTCATCCTCCTGTCACTCTGCAGTAGGGCTGAGCTGCTGGGATGAGGCAGAACCTGTTGAGTACATGTCTGCAGTGGGCAGGAGGGTGGCAGTAGTAGGCACTGCAGTGCCAGGGTCATACTGCACAGCTATTTGGGACTTGGCCATCTGGACCCCAAGTAGGGGTCCACTTCTGAGTATCAAATGACTTGCTGTGCATCCCCAGTCAGTACCAGAGCCCTGCCAGCTTCATGGCCACAGGGCACCCAAAAGTCTGAGAATGCAGCAGAGCTTGGGTCCCTCTTCCCAGGCTGTCAGCTGGGTTTTTGCTGCATGGATATGTTCTCAGGAGTCCAGTCTGATTTTTCTGTGTATTTTCTGTGTCAAGAGAAAATTTACAATCACTAAAAGCAACATATTCAAAGAATTTGCCTTAGAGATTCCTAGTGATAAGATTCTTCCTTAGCAACAGTTTGGAGGCTACAGCAGAATTTTTATATGAAGCTGGATGCTTCTTGTTAGTTGATTGTGCACTGCACTGACACAACACATACTCATTAACTCGCTGCAATCATTAATACTCTGTAAGCTGTGACTCCTAAGCGAGCTTCTGAGAGAGCAGAAAGAGGATTTATTTCTAGAGGTACATTATTCTGAGTGCATCCTTCATGTGGCCACTGAAAAGATTCATTTTCCTCTCCCATTTACTTGCACTCTTGCAGGACTGTCTTTTGTGAACCACCTCTTTGAAGGGTCTAGGCCTCTTCTAGGTGATAACTAGGCTGCCAGAAGCCTTCCCCATTCACATGCCCTCTCCCATTATTACAGCAGCTACCCTTTGTGGATGCTCTTGTCCTCTTTACCTCTATTCCTCTGGCATCAAAATCAAATGCTCTGTTTCTCCCAATGCATAATGGTGGAAACACACTTTTCACAGAAAAGATCTCTATCTGTGGTTCCACTCGTTATCTGCTTTGGTCCTGCAGTCTTTATTCTGAGTTTATATTATGAATCCTGCTTCTATTCAAATTGTGCTTACAGTGTATTTAGAGGTAAGTGAAACATTTGCAAGCACCTTATCTCTATTTAAAAATAAAATAAAATTTTATTTCCTTCTCAAACACAGACTTTTAGGGGAATAAGGTTTAATGTACTCCTTGTGCATGGTAACGGTGTTGCTAGGGGGACAGTATTTCTGCAAAATCTCCTTCAGCTGAGGCTTCATCTTAACATTTGTCAACTCGTTATGTGAGAACAAAGCAGAGCATTAACAAAAAACCCAAACACCACATAAAATCTCACACTACTCACATCACCTTAAACTTTCTATGGATTCAAGGGTTCTACTAACAAGGACTGTTTTTTCCTCTCACTACAGTGCACACCAGCTTTGTATTGAAGCAGATGAAATCAGGCTACTATTTTGTCTTCAAAATATGTGCAAATAATGTTTTTGTCTTCATGGTCAAGCTTAATTACCAAATGGAAAATGTGCACACGGATACTTAAGGAAATAGCTGTTTACCCAGAGGTGATAAAAGTTTAACCCCTTCAGAAACAACATTTTCCAGACTATGAAGGTAAACCACACTTTGAATCAGATACCAGCCAGAGCCTTTTATTTGCAGCAAAGAAAGGGTAGGATGAGAAACATGCACCTTGGCCTTGGCTCTTTCAGGCCATGTGATGCTCCTATAGCAGCAGCTTTGGTTGTTCATTTTCAAAAAAAATCACAATTCTATCTCAACAGAGATACAATCTAGTTCAACAGAGGTAATTTTGAAAATACAATCAGAACATAGGATTTACTTCTTTATTTCATTGGTTCAGTAGAAGATAAGATGCTGTTTCTCATAAACACACTGTTGTTTTGTCTTTCATTAAAATTCCATTAGCTTCTATGCAGGCCTTTAAATATTTATAAGATCTGAATAATCTTTTAAAGCATCTTCGCAGAAGACAGGGACTCTTCTTTTAGTTAAATAGTTCTTATTTTTCTGGTAGGAGAGTTGTTTAAGCGCTCAGCCAACTAATTCCCCAAATTAATCACAATATTTTCCTACTCAAATGTTCTATTTTATGTAAGCAAGGAGAAATATAAGAGTTAATCTTGTTATATTTATCTGTAAACTGACTTTCTACTTGTATGATGGGGATATTATGCAGTGATTCTGGAGCTGGCTATAAATTGAGGATGTTTTTAAATAAATACCTGGGCAAGTTCACACCCCTTTAAATATTTATATTATAAAAGTTTTGCCACAAAATATTCCTCATCTTCACCTTTCTTCCTCAAAGCCAGCTGAAGTGGTCAGACGATGTGCAAAACAGGTGCTAGATAATAAGCAATATCACAGACAGAAGGAGCCATGAACTTTGTGTTGAAAGCTGGAATTAGAGACAAGTCCAGAGATGGACAATGTTACCCCATGCCATGGCATCTTTGTTCACAGCTCCTGGGTAAAGTCAGCTGTTCAACACAGTTTTCCTGTAGGTTCAGCTTGTGCTGAACCCCTTACCTGAACACAAAACTTCTGGGACATGTTTTGGTGAGAAGCAGATCTGCCTTTTCCAATTCAAGGTCCTGTTTTCCCTGCCCACCACCTCATCCCCCGCAGCTATCTGGCAGCCACGTCAGTCAGGCACTTGCACAAATTTTCTCACTGGTGGGGAAATAATTAATGTGAAGAACCAAAACCATCCATGCGTATCACTGCAGCCTACAAAGATATTCACAAAGGCTCTTAAAACAAAACAGGCATTCTGCAGCTGTAGCCAACACCAGCATAAGCACAGGATATTTTCTAGCATTATCCCAGTGCTGTGGTGATAACAATAAATGATGTGACTTCTTTTAATCAAGGAACAATATTCTTGTTGGCTGATTGAAGTGTTTTTATTGGAAATAGCTTCCAATAATAACCTGTCTTGTTAGCACTGTAAATTCTGTAGGCTAAAATCCTTTGTTTCTTATTAAATTAACTAATTACTGTCTCACTGGATCAATGGATTTAGGAGCAACCAACATAATCTCACTAGCAAAGGAAAGCTGGCAAATTCCATCACTTTGCTCAAATCTATCACTCTAGGATCTGTACACTGGCAGAAATTTATTACTATGTAATTAATGGTTTTACCTGGTTGATTGCCATATCAAGAAGAGGCAGCAATGTAAGTTTTTAGCTAAACAAACAAACAAAGGCTGAGGATCCTGTGCACCATGATGGGGTTTATCTAACCCTCGAGCCTCACCCCTATGTTTTGTGACTCCATTAAAACCCTGCTTACTTTTTTGCCTTGCTCTGCAACTGAGTGCTTAGGATTTTGTCCTATGTAAGAAAAATAAAAAAACTTGATTTCACAGGATTAGGAAGCCAATTAATCTCTAAAACAGTTGATCCATAAGGTAGGAGGACTAGATTTTATAAGGTTAATGGTGCAAAGAGGCAAAGCCATTTCTCAGCTGCACTATATCCTACTCCCAGCTTAGCTCTCCAAGTTGTTTTATTATGTTTGCTCAGCTTTAATTTATACACGTTTTAACATACTCTTAGTTATTTCTAATTTTAAATTAAGAAACCTTGGCAAATCTCTTTCAATATAATTAGAATTTTTCCTTTAGTTTGCTGTTTAGCCATTATTTTCTTATTTCCACTTTATTTTCTGGGGGGATAAATCCTCTTATTCATTTGTTTCAATGAAGCTTGAATAAAGGTCCTTTAAATTAATTCACCTTTCTTATCTCCCCTGCGTTTATTCTATAATCCTACCTTCCATTGTGCAGAGGAGAAGAGCTTGCTTTGCTTGTTTCTGCTAGAAGAAAAATGGTACCTCTTTATTAAATAAATCTGGGAAAGCTGTGCTCCAAATCCATATTATCATTAGCTGGGGGAAACAAATTATTTCATGAAACTTAAAAAAAGAGCCTACTTTTTGTAGTTTGCTGTTCAATGGCCTGAGCTCACTGCCTCAAGCCCCACACGTGAATGAGGGAAATGCTTTGGTATAATTGGCAGAAGCAAACAGGCAGCTCAACACAAGAGCCATTTTCCATTTCAAAGCCCTGCAGAGGTGCAGAGCACCAGCGACCTTGGTGATGCTGGAGCATGTGGCCATCCAACCTTTTCCTGCTATTCCCAAAAAATTCCATGTTCAGCAGCACTCTCCAAGCTCACCAACTTGTCTCTTAAGGCACCGCTCAGCTTCTGGAGCTGTACCAGACTTCAGCCTTGAAGGGAAGATTTCTGTTCTTGATTCCTAACCTGGAATACACACTATCTACCTCTTCATACATGCTTTAGCATTTTTTAAATGTAAATCTAGACTTCTGAAAAGCACCAACTGGAACAGAGCAGGTTTATATACACTCTAAAAGATTTGATATGAAAATAATCATGAGTGACTACTTGGTTTGCCTTGAAAAATCACCTGAGGGCATACTTTTATTTTCCACCTATTTGACAAGTTCACAAAAATGTCTATAGGCTCTTGTACCACTTTCTGGACACCTTCTGGTTCTGTATCAGATTTTTTGTGGTTTTTTTTTTTCCTGATCAGAGAATGTTCTGTAAAGTAGAACAGGTTTTATAGGGGGGAAAAAAAAAAAACAGTATTTGGTAATGCCAGAGTGTTTAAGGAAGCAGGAGGAGGAAATGTAGGATTGAGCCATACGATTAGGAAAATAAAAACAACCCAAACCAATCTGTTGGCAATATGTTCACACACATAAGGGTGTCTGTTCCCCATTTGAACCAGCTAAACTGGTATCACTTTTGATTTTGTTGCCAAGGTTACGGCATTTTTTAATAGTCTCTGGAGGGTGGTGGGTTTAACTCATTGCATGGCATCTTTCTTTAATATTAAGGTTACTCTGATAGAAGTTATCTCAGCTGTAGAAAATAATGTGTTCCTTCAAAAAACAAAACCCAAACCCTAAAACTAGGTTGCCATTTTAAAACCACTGGAAAGAGAAGGCCATTTTCTGGCTACAAAAGTGTTACAAAGAGCAGGAATGAGCAGCTCTGTAAAATCACCCTGTGTGTGAGGCCAGCTAGACCACGAGCTCCCCAGCCCAGCAGCATCACTGGGGGGAGTGCAGGGTGGCTCTGAGTTTGACAGCCCAAAGTTTGCCAGGGGCAAGGATGGACACAGCTCTGTGGTGCTGGTGTGAGAGCTCTGGATGTGCTTCAGTTATCCCTACAGTGAGCCAGCCAATGCCAGGGATGGGCAGGGAGGCCAAGAGGGGATGTGTTGGATGCTGTCACTTGGCACTGACTCAAGAGCAGGGGAGGTGATGTTCAGAGGAGAAGAAATGTTTTTTCAGAACAATATCATGAGCAGAATACAGATAAGTGCAGGGAAGGTACAGAAGCTGTCTCCAGGATCACAACAGTGATAAGGATGCAGTGAAATTTTACCTTGTAATCACTGAAATAAAGGTGGGGGACCATGACTGCGGTGCAGGGACAGCCAGATCCCACAGGGAAGATAAAAGCTGATGCTAAAGACAGGGAAAAACTGCTTAGGACCCAGACTTGAGCCCCTCCATCCCAAAATGAGAGATGGGTACTGGCAGGATGAAGGATTCTTCCAGAAGCCACCAGGTCCTAGAAAGGTCACGGCAGTGAGAGCTCCGTTTAGATACTAGCAGTCACAGACTGCATACAAGGGACTTGCTGTGACTTTGAGAGCTTTTTAACTCTTTTTTTTTAAAAAAATACATCATGGCACCAGTCTCTTGCCCTAGAATTGCATTTTCCTTGAGACATAAATAGGTAAGAATGGGTGGAAATGGCCTTCCTCCTCCATGCCACAGGTTGCACTCAAGGTCACACCTGCAGAACGTGAAAGAGAAAGACTAAAGTCAGTGAGGAAAGACTAGAGAGAAAGAGGGGTAGACTCAGCTGGGGTATATGCTTCACTTTGTCTTGCTGTGTTATTCTTTGCTGCTTATACATGCATAAGTACTCAAATTTAATGTGTCAAACCAGTGCTCTGGCAAAACACAGGTCATGGTATAGAAATAAGTTGCTTATATGCTTACTACCACCCACTCATCAAAACTCATGCACGTTTATATGCATTGCCATTGATATAAGCAGTAATTTGAATTAAAAGTTTGATTTGGAAAACTCTGCTGAAATTTGGCAATGGGGCTACCTAAATCCATGATGTTCAGCTCACTGTCCTTCCTTGCCCTCTGCAGCACTCCTCCTACATCTGAAAACTATATTATGCACTTTTATAGAGAAAGAGGTATATAAAGCACTCTCAAGACAAAACAGCATTTTAAAATCTGTAGGAAGACAGACTCAAGTTAGAAACATCTTTTCCTCCTGCTAGCCCAATAATGTAAGTGAAAACTTTTTTGATTTCGTTAGGTTTCAGAAAATTGCTTTCTTCTAAGTACCTTGGTGTTCAGGTCTACAATGCTCTTCTGTCAGTTTGGCTGTTAAGTTTTGAATGCCACTGCTCAAAACTGGAGCCCCACTACTGGGTGCTGCTATAATGACCTTCCTCATGAATATGTATTGCTAGATAAGTGAAGTAGAATAAAAGATTAGAAACTTTTAACACTCAAAACTCTCCAGAGCTTCCACCCTGGAGATCAGAAAGGTATTCTGATTCTTCAGGAGCATAGCACTGAGTGAGCTCAGGGTCTTTATGGCCCATTGTTGTAGTTTCTTGACCTCTAACAAAAAAAACAGAAGACTCATTTGTTGCATTGCTAAACATTTTCCATTTAAAAAGTATACTGTAAAATGCATTCAGAGCTTTGTACAAAATTTTGAAATTAACCATCAAGGAGTGGTGGACTAATCACCAACAAATTTGGTTCCAGGATGCACCTGGGTATTAAGGAGTTTGAATACATTTCAAAATTAGATCAAATTTAGTTCTGCATAGAATGGGTACTCTTTGATATAATCATAATGAATATTACCATTTACTGTGCAGTGAAGGAATTCAGCTGAGCTTGCCAAAATTAATCCCTGAAATTGGCACCAACAGACACAAAAAAAAGATAGCTTCCCCCACAGGCATAATATTGAGGAATTTTAAAAAATACTTCAGAATGTTGTTAGTGTTCTGTTTAAAAAGTAACTACTTGACATTGGGAAACTGCACCATGATACACATTTCCTGGCCCAGAGTCCTTTCCAGCATCTCTGACGTTGTGACTTTATGTGGTCATTCAGTGACCATCTGTCACTTATCTCCTTTGGTTCCACCTGTCTTCTGCTCTCATCATCATTGATTTGTTCTTTTTTTTTTTTTTCCCAACAGAAGAACCATAAAGTAAATGCACAAATTATTACACTCAGGTCGGGGGGGAGGGGGTGGTGATGAAATAGCCCTTTGTTGCTGTAAACTGTTTATGTGTTTCTAAAGTGTTGGTTAGAAGCAGCCAACAAAAGGAGAAATCATTTTATAGGAGCCCTTTCACACTTGGATGATTAAGTTCACATCCACAGTTTCATTACCAGCCTTTATTTTCAGAAGTAAAAGTCAGCAGCCAAAATTTCCATGCTAAGTTTTCGTGCCTCTGAGAAGTGTTGTCTTTACTGCCTCAATTCCCTCGACCTCTTTGAGCTCCATTTAACTGTTTTGCGGTTCTCCCAAAACCCACAGATTTCACCTGAAAAAAAACCCACATTGGCACCAAGTCAATGGTTCTGCTCTTCTCTCCCTTTCAAGGCTGACTTAATCCTCTGCACGGCTCACATCTTGGGCTGTTCTTGAGTTCCCAGTCCCATCCCAAGGCTCTGTGGTGCCAAACTGGGGAGCACACCAAAACTGCTCTGGGCTCTGTGGCTGTAGATACCTGCAGCAGACAGCCCAGTAAACAATCTATGATTCTAATTCTTTTTTTTCTGACCAAATACAGCCTTCACAACAACACAATATTAAAAATGGAATCCTAGAATTTTCACCTACTATTTTGACTAAAAGCTATCTTCAAATACATTGTAAAATTGTCCTGAGCATCAGCTTTATATTTTACATTCTCCTGTAAATTTTGGGTATACTGATGTTTCTGTTCATTAATGGCATAGCTACCTCTTGAATAAATTACATTTAGGCAGGTATTAGCATTTCAGGAGTAATCAATAAATCCCTTCATCAAGCTAGTTCTAAATCTGGGAGGAAATTTACCTTCTGCAGCTGCCTTCACCTAAAAGAGATTGTTAAACCTTACCCTGAGGCAAAAAGTCCAAAGGGATTTCACCTTGAGCATTCCCCGTTTTCCCTTTTGAGAGGGTGTTTCTCCAGCAACCAACAACATACACTAAATCTGAAATTCTTTCATAGTCCCCAGCATGTCCGTTGATGAAGTACCTCTGCCACAATAAATACTCCTAGGTGCAGTGCATCGTCTGCTTGGGGAAATAAGGAATGGAGATCTATCTCAGTGGGGTTTTAGAGATGTTGTACTCAATGTTGTAACACCTAAGATCCATAAACCTGAGATTTGCTTTCCCTGTATATTGAAGAGAGAGGAAACTCTTCTTACACAAACAGATTTGTAACATTCAATACCCTGTGCAGACATCTGCATTTGGAAATCCACCCCAAGTGCAGCTATGCGAGGCAAACATGAAATATTATTCATGATTTTTTTTCCTGTGACATCTGTTTTTATTTTTTCAGTTTTTGTATGCTAGTGGAAGTAACACCTCCAAGCAATTTTAGACTGTTCTGGAAAATCCCAACTTCACTTTGTGTTTGCAAAGACATCTTTCTAAAGATAGAAGGTCTCTGAATAATGCATGTAGAAACTAGGCTGATCTATACAGAACCCAGCCATTTTTCTTCCCCCTTGAGAAGTCCCAGAACCATTAGTACTGTTGTGATCCTACCACATTTAGAGGAACAGACTGTGTCTTCTGATTGTTATAGACTGCCACTCAACAGACTGTAAAACCCTTGATCAGTATCCTAGCTGAACTGGTACCTTTGAATCGGTCATTCTTGTAGGGTAGCAGAAGACTGACAACTTGGTTGAGATGGTTTAATTTACGGGGTGTTACTTTAATTTTGTTGAAGTTTAACTATGAAGGTAGTTAGAAGAGCCCAAAAGTGCATCTTGTGTGAAGGATGACACTTTTTCTCTACTCTTCTTGAATCTTATGGTGTATAACTGCACAAGTAGACTAGGAGGAAATAATCCTGTCAGTCCTGGGAACACAAAAAATATAAAAGCTTCTCTAGCAATGCTTCTGATAATATTTATGGGACCTGAACTTTCTTTTCCAAAAGTCAGTGCATCTACCTTAATGAAAGATCTTTCCTCCATTTGCCTTCCGGGTTGTTCTTGGGCCTTGTTTTCTCACATATTCAGATGTAGCTTCTTCTCTCCTTTGATTAGCAAGAGGTACATATATTTTGATGGGGTTTCTTCCCTTCACCAATGGCTTAAAACTAACAAGAGAGTTAACTGTGTCCCACCAGCTGTGACAATGGGAAACAGAACCTGCCTCAGCCCATTTCTGTGACTTTTCTCCCTTTTGTTTAAAGTTGGCCCTTGCTCAGGTCATCTGCAATTACCTTTGTGTGAAGTGAATCAGCAGCTACAGGATTTCCTTAATTCTTCACTTAAACTCTTGAACTCACAGCTGCTTGGGTGGTGACTCCTGTGAAGAGTTTTGGGTGCTTTGTTTTTTTGGGTTTTTTTTTGTTGTTAAGAAAAAGTATTTGCACAGATTTATAGTTGTGAAGTGATATGGTAATGGAAGTGTCTATTGGGGTTTTTTGGTAGTACTTTGAAATGTTTTGCCTGAAAAATGCTTCCAAAGTGTTTTCTTTTCTTTGCATTTATCTCTGCTCTGCCAGCTCTAAAATATTCTCTCAAAGACTTCTGGGAATTATGTTGGGGGGTGGCCCAAGTAAAAGTTTGTGCTAGGAATGTTATCTGCTTTCCAAAATGAGATGTGTTGAATTCCAAATTACAGCAATAGGTCTAACACCTTGTCACAAGAGTAGAAGGGAAGAACAACCTTGTGTGAGGCTGCACTTGCATCTACACAATCAAAATGTCATTTTGAGAGAAAAGTTGTTCAGCCTGCATCATTTTGTCCAAGCAGCTCTGGACAGGGAAAGTGATGGGGAAGGTTTTTATGTGTCAAAATAATCTGAGGTGCAGCTTTTTACATGAAGAAACGCTTTCACTTCTAACCTACATGGATTTCACAGAACATGTACATTTACTTCATCATTTTCTATTAAGATTAATTTCTTGGGAAGCACAAAGCACAAGCACAAAGTCTGAGCAAAAATCCTTGATTTGAAACAATTTCTGATTAAAAAACAGCAAAATGTGTTAAATATTCCAATTACCACAGAAAAACAATTAATTGTATGGCTAGTAGTTTGAGACCAGAATTCATTCAAGGATTGTTAGAGTCTGTGGGAATAAGAAAGTGTTTGTAGATGTAACTTTATGTGTATCAACTACATACGTATGTCAGATATAAATCTATAATCTATGTTCAATTAAACAAGCAATAATCAAAAACATTCATACAGAAACACTGAGATAAAGACCACATCTAAGAGCATAAACTTCTCTATGACTATGTTTTCTACATCAAAATAATTTGAAGGATTGTTGTCTTTGAAATTCATTCAGCAAGAAGATAATTTGGGTTTGGCCTTCAAGAAGGATGATGATGCATTACAGTAGAGTGGACATTGTTCTGAACACAACAGTAATTTAATTCATGTAAGTCCTTCTACCTGTGCATATTTTGCTACTGGTTTCTGTAGTAATCCTAGAATCATTTTTCCTTTATTTAAATATACTTTGCTAATGCCACTCCTAGCAGCGAAAGCAAGTTCTGATTTATGGCTTACATAAATGAAGGGTACTCAGGTTTGTAATTTGATATTTATATTTGAAATACATTCAGTATCACTGATGTCAGAAAGAGTAGTTTGGGGAAACACAAGATGAATTTAATACACAGATAATAATGACAGAGAATACACTATCTCTTCTTAAATGTATTGCATAGTTTCAGGGCTTGATTCTGAACTTGTTTGAACTAATTTAATGTTTGTTAAGATCAGCTGACAGGAGTGAAATTATTTTTCATTTACTAGAGAATATGTGACACTAGAGATTAATTTTTATGTATCATGTCTTTACATTTCCTAGTACAGGGTAATGATGCTAAGCACCTGCTCAAAAAATGATTGTTCTTCTGGTGATTTTCATTATATTAAAATATCACCTGGGAAAAGGAGCCATTGTTCCCTTTTAATAAGCAAGTTTAGAAAGCAAATGTCTGTTAAAATGTGTCTTTAGTCTGTGTTGCATAAATAGCCACATGACATTATGAAAATCAAGCTTCTATCTACCAAAATGCACGGAGCTTTCCAGAAATAACTGCAGGTGATTGCAGTGACCAGCCCTTTCCTCTCTCCTGTAATGCTTGCTTGAGATCTCATTCGTTCTCATGCAATGAACCAGAATGAAAGTGGAGAATGTCAGTCCCCACACCTCCTTAGATTAAGTAATAAATCCCATATTCAATTTTTTTTTAATTTACCGTCACAAAAGAAAAAGCAGAAGTTAAAACATAGACAACAGCCTCTCTACTCTTTTTATCACACCCATTCTCTACTGTGTGCTCTGGGAACCATCTCTGGATCTTTAAAACTTGATGTTGTTGTTATTTGGTAAAACCAGAGGGACAAAACAAATAATCCAGTTTGTGTGCAGTATATACTCATAGTAATACATTTTTTTTACCTTCATGGTTTGTTTTTAATACAGAAAATAACTTATTTTTAAAATGACAAACAATAGAATTATGTATGAAGTAAGGGAATCAAGAATAATGAAGTAATAACAGCAGGTTTGGCACGTTATTCAACAGTTCGATATGGGCATGACTTGCCTCATTGTGTAGTTTATCTATAGCTTCATTACAAGCAAAAGTACAATTTACTGTACAATTATTTTCTGGAGGGCCTGTTTTATGCATCATCTACTTTCCTGGCACCTTACAACCACGTTTAACCTGCATAAAATTAACTATATTTATAGGTCATACCTGAACGAGCTGAACATGTTTTGTGTTGGGGTTTTTTTTCCCTCCAGCCTATTTCCTAAATCAGATACAGTAGCTTAACTCAGAAGAAACCTGAGGAATTTCAGCTTTGGCAAAACCTCTGCAGCCAGGTCAGTTTCTGTCTTGTAATAACATAAGGCAGATCACCCCAGAAATTTTCTTTGGCCTTCTCCTTGAAAATTGAACCCTGTGGATCATCTGGGATGTGGCTCATCTCTCAGAAAGGATTTTGTATGAAAATACACTACAAGGACAAAGAGCTTTTATTTCTAAAAAGTAAAGGTAGGTAATTTTCAAGATATTTTACCTCCACGAGAGCTACTTATTCCATACAATGCAAAAGATGAATGATAATAATCAAAGAAGTAACATTATTGTAAAGTGGTAAGGGGAGGAGAGTTTTCTGCTGTGCAGATTGCCATTTTATCAGTTGTCAAAGTCCATGTGCATTTGTCTTACAGAATTATGCCTTCAGGTGGTAGCTAACCATCCCACTGCTCAGTACTTGCTCTTCAGCTTATTTATCAGAATTACTGTGTTATTGCTGGTATTTGAAGAGTTTTGTGTAAAAGGAATTCATATACAATTCACCTTCAGTTATGTGTGTATTAGTTGGCATTTCTTAATGCTATAGTCTTCTTCAAGACACATATTGAATAAAAGCTGTTTTACTTACATCTAAAGACAATCTTCATCTAATACACAATCCAAGGACATGGCTCCCCAAGATTCACCTCGATTTTCAATTCAATTCAAGCTGAACATCTTACACACTGAATATTCTTTTATACTTAGAAAGTGAAACATGGGGTACAAAGTTTTTAGCTAGAGATCATTAGAGTTCTAGATGGTAGTCATATGATGTATTCTAAAAAAAAAAAAAAAAGAAAAATCCCTGCTTTTCTCTCAAATCTGCTTTGCCCCAGAGAATATTCATACAGGCTGCTTATTAAAAAAGAGATAAAGAAGGGATAGGAGAGGAAGAGAAAAATATCTCCACCAAAATTATAGAAAACGATATGAAGCTTTAAATGTCAACTTTCTCAATGAAGTTTGGGGTAGAAAGTTACAGGAAAAAAGACACTTTTAAATAAGTGTGCTGTGTGATAAAGACGTGGCAATCTCCCAGGAGATAGCTGCCTGGGGGATAAAAGGAGAGGTCCACAGGCTGCTTGTGCCTCACAGATTAGAGCCCTCGCCTGAGGCACTCCCCCCACTGACCTCTCACCACAGCCCCCTGTTGATAGCATTGCAGACTGAGAGCTGAGCTTCAGTATCAGGCACAAGAAAAGATGATAATTCATTACCATATAATGACCTTCCAGAGTGGGAGCTCATCTCAATAGTATATTAAAGCAATCCATTCAGGTATAACAGAATAAATAGGCCAAACTATATCAAAAATCCCTGAGCCATACACTATTTATTGCCAATTGAAAGATAAGCTTCACAGAAAATGCTACTGTATATTTGCCTTCTGGTATAAAACTATTTTTAAATCTTCAAAGATATATTTAAAAACTCTTGCAAAGCTCCCTGTTAGTCTAAGGTCCACGGGAAGAATGGGCTTCTAACTCAAAACTTTGATCACTGTGACTGGCACTAGTTTTCAGCTTAACATTAAACTTTATCTATACATATATAGACACATATATATATATA